>NC_066875.1:9875184-9982684 GCF_022985175.1 Labeo rohita
TTTGTTTAGAAAATGACCGATCGTTTCACTAGATAAGACCCTTCTTCCTCGTCTGGGATTGTTCAGAGCCATTTGAAGCTGCATTTAAACTACATTTTGGAAGTTCAAACTTGGGGGCACCATTGAAGTCCATTATAAGGAGATAATTCCTGATTTTATTCTTCAAGAAACATAATTTTTTAATCGAAGACTCAAACATCTTGGATGACAAGGGGGTGAGTAAATTATCTGTAAATTTTTGTTCTGGAAGTGAACTTCTCCTTTAATGAATTTAATGGCATTCTGGGAAATAAAATGTTTATAAAATAACAGTTTTGCATTTATTTAAATTCTACTATCTTAAATTTAGTTTGCATTTATGCATTTAATGAATTTAAAAGGCATTCATAATTGATGTAACGTTGCACAACCCTGCAAGTGAATAGCACAAGTGCAATTTAATGTTTTATGCATGAATTTTAAAACACAAAACCTAACATATGATATCAGAGACATACACAAAGAAATGGCTCTCATCTGCCCAAGAGTCTAAAACACAGACAGACTAATGGTGTAACGGTAGGCCCAAACAATCGAAACCTCAAAGGCATTAAGATAAACTAATTACCCAGTTCCTGATGGATCCCCTTGGCCTAGATATCATACCATAGCCCCATCCTGTCTTTGGGTATTGCCAGTTGTGTTAAACACCCCCTTCCCTCATTTCAGGCCAAGCTGCAGCAGCAGGCAAGCCTTGTCTAATGTGCTCCATATGGTGGGCAACAAAACTAGTGTAACTATGACAGAAGAATCAACACAGCCTTGTTCCTTCTTGGGAAATCTCAGCTATTCACATTGCCTTTGGCAACACACACATGCAAAGGTCAAGAAGGACAGAGCCAGCTTGTTGAGGGTAAAAGGCTGATAAAGGGCCCAGTGGCAGTTGTTGCCAAGAAGCTTTCCAATGAACTCCATTAACTTTGCTTAAGCGTAAAAATCACAGAGTACAAAGATTACACCAATTTGTGCCATCAGACAAATTGTACATTACTATATTATGTAATGATTTAAAATATATGTATAGAGCAGGGGCGGTGCAGGGGTGAGCTAAAGGGGTTGAAGCCTCAAATGTTTCCAGTAAAGCCCCGAATGTTTTATTACCATGTCTTGTGCGCATCAAGACTGAGTTTTCATGTGCATTAAAATTGTTTCAAACATTATTAAACCAGCACTTAAACAGCAAAACACAGCTGCTTCAAGTATCTTTAACTTACTGTAGCCTAAAATTTCATAATACCGATCTCAAGCATCGATCTGTCAGCATTTGTTGTCAGGGCAACAAAATTCAATAAGAAGAAGTTAAGTGATTAAATCGTAAAGAAAATATTGCCTTTTTGCTCTATTTTGCGAAAACGGTTTTAAACAAAGCCATGTTGTGTATTTCTGCACACAGCAGTTTCATTATTGAATGAATCTGCCTTTTTGAACACCTTGAATCAATGATTCACTGACCCAACAGTTTCTTACTTTGTTCCTGAATGAATCAGCAGTTTTGATTGAATCGACTGAATAAATGACTCAACGACTCAGTCATTAAAACATTGGCTCACTGTCTCCTACTGGTAATTTTAGTCTCATTTTTAAAAGTATCATTCTATTTTTTCTATCATTTCATATTTCTGTGTTCTAAATTTTATGTTTAACCCTTAAATGCATACCTCGGGTCTTTAGCGACCTGGGAAGTCATTTACTACCGTCTCTCTTCTTCATTTTTTTTTTTTAAGTTTGACATCAACTTTCTTAGTATTCCTCAATCAATTCATTAAAACAGGAACAAAATAATAAAATGTATAAAAGAATGTCTGTTTTCTGACAAATTTTTTGTAAAACGTGTATAGGGTCGCTAGAGGTGTGTAATAGTGTAAGTATATTTTTCATGTGCAAAAATATGTAAATATCCAATGACTCAATACATGCAATTCACCTTTATTCCTCAAGATGGAACTGTTTGATAGACAATAATGACGAGATGTTTCACTCCTAATTATCGCAGGCATAAAACAAAAGAATATCATCAGCAAAAATTGAACTGGCTTTACTGCAGCGCAATTACTGTATGCAATAAAATATAAATGTCACTGTCATTTGATTGTGGATGTGATGAATAAGCTGCCAATGATAAAAATAATAATTTTGAAGTCATTGAAAACAATAGTTTTGCGAATATGGTTGAAACTGCAAATATGAGCCAGATGCTGAATGTACTGTGGAAGTGCGCTCTGAGGATGACGGCGATGGTAAAATCATCTGCTCAAATTGAACCCTTCTAAGTTACAAAAGGTAACGGAATATGCTTTATTTCATTCTTCTGTAATTGTTCTAAAAATATAAAGATAGAGTTAGAGATCCATCCGTGCTGAATATATAGGTCCAGGTCGCTAAAGACTTGAATATGTAATAATGATTGGCAAAGCAGTCATGCATTTAAGGGTTAAAACAATAATTTTAGAATTAATTATGTAATTTGTAAGTGCAAATTCTAAAAATAAGCCACTTAGCCAGTGTAACATTTCAGCATAACCTATTTCATTTGAAGTGTATCCGTGCATTCTGATACATACATTATACATTATCTCTGGGCTAAGCCCCGCATATTCACTCACCCTAGAACTGCCCCAAGTATAGAGAGACTGCACTCACTAAGAGTAACTTCTAGTTCTACTCAAGCATAACTAGAAAAATATAGATAGATAAATTTTAGCATTTTCTCTAAACCAAGGGTCCTAGAAGGTCATGGTCCTGCAGTGTGTAGTTCCAATCATCATTAAAGACAACTGGACCAGCTAATCAAGGTGTTCAGACCTTGACTATAAACTTCCAAGTAAGTTTGTTGGAGCTGATTGGAACTAAACTTTGCAGAATGTTTGGTGCAAAAATAAGTGACAAGTTAAAAAAAAAAGAATTGTTTTTTATTCACTCTAGGAAGCGGGTGATGTATTCACGGCTGCAGCGTGACCAGTTGGGTGGAGAGGTTCCATACAGGAGCTGTGGAGACATGACGAAAGGTCTTTTCCCAATGGGCTCACAGTCATTGCCGGTCCCATCATGCTGAATCCCAAAGCTGTGGCATAAGAGCAAATCAGACAGGAAGAGGGGGTAAGAAGATACCGCTGGACTGAATTACCAGCATTTGAGCCAATGTGAAATATTGCTGAAAGCATATTTCACATTGGCTCAGAAGCTGCCAAAAAAAAAAAAAAATTAGGGAGTAGTAGTGGTTGAGCAAGAAAGTAAATCTAGAATTTATTTACATTTAGCTTAATACCTTAACTTAATGTAGTAACTTAATATTACATTTTCATCAGCATGTCTTTGTCCCTGTATATATATAGTTACGTATATATGCATGCATGTACGTATTAATTTATTTTTTCAAACAATTTACAGGGTACAACACACAGTTTGTTGTCATTTGGGAAAAACAAAACTTTTATAGTTAACACTGGAAAGTATGAATGTACTTTGTATTAAAAGCAGGGGCGTAATTTCCATTGGGGACAGGGGGGACATGCACATATTTTTACAAATGGAAGGGCTGGGCAAGTCAAACTAACTTTCTGTTTAGACAGCATGTCACAGATGTTGATAGAGCTTGTTTTGGAATATTTGCTAAAATATACATTGGGGAATATTCAGATTTTCAAATATATTACAAAGACTGCTGTCTTAGCTATAGCAGTCTAGAAACAGTTCACTAGACACCCTCTCTGAGCTGTCAAGCTGCCTTTTTTGAGTCCCGCTGTGCTTGACTGTTTATCATGATATCACTGTTTATATTTCTATGTGGTGTGACTGCAAACATTTATAAAAGGCATGTGCGGCAGACCAAATGGCACGAGATCAAACAAACTCTAAGTCTTTGTAAGACTCTAATACGGCTTCTAACAAACAGACCTTCATTTAAGAGTACGCTTCTGTGAAGAAAAAAAAAATCCCTGTTTCTGCACCACTAAGCATCCATTAGGCTTCACAAATCACATTCAGACCACCTTCATTTACATAACGGTCTGGAACAAACACTGACTTCTTAAAAACTGTTTCATATTATCTTGAAGGGAACTATACACAATGAATCACACAGATCTGAATGAAATATAGCTGCAGAGGTGCTGGCTAAAAACTTTCTAGTCATAATTGGTACCAGAAAGAGTCCCCTTCTCCACAAATCTCGTGTCAAAAAAGAAGCCGGTTTAGCTTTCTACTGAAGAATCATGATAGAGAATATTCAGTGTGCGATGGCCTTATGCTGCCTCCAGTAAAGAGAGTGTTACTGGACTGTTAACTCCACAGAACTAATGCATGTTTCATCAAAGACACCTTGGCTTTGAGAGCAACACAGAATGAGCAATTTGCATATGCAACACTGTCTAGTTTTAGCTGAGGAAGGAATCTGTATTTCTTTCAAAGCTTGATAAAGGAAAAACACAAAGGTGTCAGTTTTGCTGTGTTTTGTTTCTAAAGCTAAGTACACTTAGATTTCTAAGCATTACATTATTACCATTCAAAAGGATTTTTAAAAGAAATTAATATTTTTATTTCGAAAGATGCATTCAATTGATCAAAAGTGACAGGAAAGACTTTTACTTTGTTACAAATATGTGCAAATGCTTTTTTCCTTTTTTGTTAGTATTTAAAAAATGTAGCATGGTTTTCAACACAAGCATTTTCAATAATGATAATAATTAGAAATGTTACTTGAACACCAAATCATCATATTTTAATAATGTCTGAAAGCATTCTTTGCATTAAGTAGCACGGGTATAATTGTAGCAATAGCCAACAATACACTGTATGGGTCCAAATTACCAAAAATTATGCCACAAAAAAAATAGGATATTAAGTAAAGATCATGTTCCATGAAGATATTTTGTAAATTTCCTACTGTAAATATATCAAAACTTATTGATTGATTAGTAATGCACATTGCTAAGAACTTCATTTGGACAACTTTAAAGGTGATTTTGTCAATATTTAAATTTTTTTGCACCCTCAGATTCCAGATTTTCAAACAGTTGTATCTCGACCAAATATTGTCCTATCCTAAAAAAACCATACATCAATGAAAAGCTTATTTATTCAGTATAAATGATGTTTAAATAAAAATTACTGGTTTTGTGGTCCAGGGTCACAAATAGGAAACAGTTACTTTAATTTTTTTTTATTGTTTTCTCGATTAAATAAACGTAACCTTGGTGGGCATACTGAAAGATACTAAAATCTTACCAACCTCAAACATTTAAACAGTGTTATATATAAGCAATATATTAGCCACCTTAGCTCTCTAGACATTATTATCTGCATTAGCTATTAATATATATTAACAAACTGTTGTGTAATAGCTCTACCAAATCAAGAGTAAATCATGGAATGTATGTCACAGGGGATTCTCTTCTTGAATACATTTTAGGAAGGAAAGAGTGGTCTAGAAATGTGTACAGAACAGCCAAATGTTTGGAACCTTGAGTGAATTTTTGCTTCTTATGTTCTTACAAACCTTCTGATCTAAAGGTACAATGCTTGAATGAGTTTTGTAGAAAAATTTATGTTTTTGTAAAACAAAATCTATAAATAAATACATTTGCATTGAAAAAAAGGATCATTAATTAAATATGCATCAATGAATTAATGGAAAAATAAAAATATTTACATGGAGAGTCCATCCATAATGTTTAAAAAGTTATAGCTAACTTATAAATATAACAATCTCAAACATTTAAAAACAAGACTGGCTCTACAGTATATATAATCTGTGTTATAAGACTTACTTGTGGCCGAGCTCATGTGCGATTGTAAATGCCAGGGGCAGGCCTGTGTCTTCATTGATGCTGCAGCTGCGGTGAGGTTGGCACATTCCAGCCACATGAGACAGTCCCAGTGTCTCACAAGGTTTATTGATGGCAGCACAAATGTCTTTTCTGTGTCATAGAAAAGAGTTAACACGTGTATTATATATGTGTAAAGCAATGTAAATTGGTTTCCATTAAGCCATGTGTACCTAGTAATCAGGACTGCCACATCATGGTGCACAGGATGATCATCATCCTTCATATTGATGCCTTTCTGCCACTTACAGAAGCTGTTCAGGCTGTTGTCAGCATGATGGGTGATTTTCAAATCCTCCTGATAATAGATGAAACAATTAAATACATAAAATGGGAAAATTGTAATATGGAAAATATGTATGTATTTGTAGGTTTTACAGCCTCAGCTAACCTTGGGTACTTTTCTCAAAGCATTGATAACAAATTATTATTTCAAGTTTTCTTATTACCAACATAGTTCAATGACTCAGTCTTTACTGAAACCATAGCTTTTCTGAGACACGATCACTATATATATATATGATTAACAGACTGATATATAAACATTGATCAACAGACATGCAAACAGCACATTAAACACGGTGAACAGAAACTATTCGTTTGCACATCAAGCAAGCACAGCTGACCTTTTGTTTACCATATTTGATGTGTTCCATGCATATGCACATCAGTGTCCATATATGAACACAAGCCCAATCCGATGGGTTTAGAACTACATGAGGAACTTTAAGTAATTTTCAAGTAATTTTTATTTTGGGAAGAACTAATCTGCAGAGGTTCTCAACTCTGGCCCTCAAGGACCACTTTCCAGCAGAGTTTCCGGCAGTTCCAGCCATAATCAAACACACCTGAGCAAGCTAATCTAGGTCTTTGGGATTAATAGAAAGCTACAGGCAGGTGAGTTTGATCAAGGTTAGAGCTAAACTCTGCAGGAAAGTGGACCTTGGGGGCCATAAATAAGAATCCCTGCTTTAATGCATAAATCACTAGGAGAAAAAAACTCAAAGATTTTGGGATTTAAACACGTCTAGATTAATTTGCAGGTTTGTTAGCAGTTCATGGTAAAATAAGTGAATATGTGAAATAAAACCTGCCTCTGTACCTGAAAGGGTTAAAGGGGTTTAAGTTAATACCCCAAACAACATTTCTTGATAACATTCTTGTAACAATTTGAGTCCCACAGATTCACACCGAACAGCTACAACTGTTGTCACTTTTCTTCTGAGTGTTTAATCCTTCTTTGCACACACAGAGTTTGGATATTTACAGCAAAGGCAACCGTATTTATATAAAGTCTGAAACAAAATCCACTGAACAACTAGTTTTAATTACGTATTTAAAAGCACATCAAAGATGTCAGAGTCTCTGTTCTCCAGATGTGGAGGAAGCAAATCACTTTTTCCAAGTCTGTATTTCTTTACAGAGTTGCTAATATTACTCGAGGCCTAAGAAACTAAAACCCAATGACATATACTGTATTTATTCATGTTTCCCCCTGTGAAAAAAACAGCACATACTGGTAGGTAGGTTTTGATGCTGGTTTAAGCTGGTCCTTTGCTGGTTTATGCTGGTCCTTGGACAGCAACATGACCAGCTAAGGACCAGCATAAACCAGCAAAGGACCTGCATAAACCAGCTACGGACCAACTTAAACCAGCATCAAAACCTACCTACCAGCATATGCTGGTTTTTTCACCAGGGTCTTGTTTGCAGCCATGAATCCAAACAATTTCTATGGTTATCGCTATGCCAATAAACAAATTTCAGGAGCAACTCTGCACAGCAATGAGTATTAAAGGCTTTTTAAAGTGTCCCTATTGTGATTTGGATGTTTAAAAAATATTTTTTTTATGCAGTGTGTAACACAGCTCTATGTGAATGAAAACATCCTGCAAAGTTTTAAGAGAGCACTTCCAGAACAAAAATTTACAGATATTGCACTCATCCCCTTGTCATCCAAGATGTTCATGTCTTTCTTTCTTCAGTTGTAAAGAAATTATGTTTTTTGAGGAAAACATTTCAGGATGTTTCTCCATATAATTGACTTCTATGGTGCCCCGATTTTGAACTTCCAAAATGCAGTTTTCAAACGGTTTCAAACGATCCCAACCAAGGAAGAAGTGTCTTATCTAGCAAAACGATTGGTTATTTTTATTTAAAAAAATACAATTTAAATACTTTTTAATCTCAAACGCTCGTCTTGTCTTGCTCTGCCTGAACTTTTTTCACCTGCAATATACACTACCGTTCAAAAGTTTGGGGTCAGTACATTTTTATTGTTTTTTTTTTTTGTTTGTTTTTTTTAAGAAATTAATACTTTTATTCACCAAGGATGTATTAAGTTAATAATTAAAATAATAAACCCGCATATTAGAATGGTTTCTGAAGGATCATGTGACACTTAAGACTGGAGTAACAGCTGATAAAAATTCAGCTTTTCATCACAGGAATAAATTCTATTTTAAAGTATGTTAAAATAAAAAACATTATTTTATATTGTATTTGCAATATTACTGTTTTTTTTCTATATTTTTAATCAAATAAATGCAGCCTTGATGAGCATAAGAGACTTCTTTAAAGACTATTACAAGTCTTACTGACCCCAAACTTTTGAACGGTAGTGTATGTATCTAGAACCTGCCGCCGATTTAATATAATTTAAATGGATGAGTTTAAAAATAGCTAAAAATTAACTATATAGACCAATACCACTTTTTGTACCAGGCTATAAACATATTTTTTTCTGCTGTAAATTTGGGCATTTTAACTTTGTGTGTCTATGGGATTGACTCCCTTTTGGAGCCTGTCCTTAGCCAACAATCGATGAATTGCAGTTTAAACCACTTCCATGTTAGTTTCAAGAGAGAGACCGGGAAGCTGCCACTTGATTTGAATACACTAAAGCACTGTGGAGATATAGCCTCGTGTCTGTTTTGGCATTCCACTTATTAAATTAATTTATGCATTATTCAAGAACGGTTTGACTAATCAATTTGAATTCCACAACTTTTTTGCCAGCATGGTTTGAAGACGATCTGAGCCAATTTTGGTAAAATCTGACAGAGCATCTAGGATGAGTTTGAAAAATTTATTTTTTGTATAATTGAAAATTGTGAAAAATCTTAACCCGTAGAAATTTGTCAGCTTGACTCAACATGAGCCAAGGAATCAGAGGGGAAAAAAAGTATTACGGTTACTAGCATAAACATGAGTCCAACTTTGAACTGTTGGTGGCGCTAGAGAGTTTAAGTTAGAGACTCCAAAACTTGCTATGGTTAATGCTAAATTTCATACCGTTCCCACAAGCAGTTCTATAGGCTGCCATGGACTCCCAAAGCGGAAGAAGACTAATAATAGGAATGCTAACGACTAAATGATTACAAGAGGTGCCTATGCACCTTTGGTGCTTGGCCCCTAATAAGAAAACTAACGGATGCAACAGGATGTGATGTAACACAAATGTAGTGTGTATGATCTAAATCAGATACACTGAATACACTACAAAAAAACATCATCTTGTGTAATTTGTGTTTTAAGTGTTTTTCTCTCTCTCTTAAACACCCCATGTGATGACACATTTAGAGAATATTCTTCACATCAAGCCACCAAAGTAAAAAGTAAGGGACAACCTAAATCAAAAACAGCTGCAGACCCCTGAATTAGGTGATTCATCGCACATTTAAATGCAGCTATCAACACCGAAACCTTGCAGTGTGTACGTGGTCATAGTGCACCAGGTCTGTTTTGCAACAATGATGTTGACTCAGAATGTCTGCCATGTATTTTTAGAGCAAGGGTTTGCATGACTGCTTTGTCATCTCACTTACCTCGTCCTTTTCCAGCAGAATGAGACGCACGACAGCGATGTTGATGGCATTTCCAATGCTGGTGTCCCGAAATAACCCTGCCACCTATAAAAGACAACATTCTCACATGTGGAATTGTAAATAATTCAAATATTATCTAAAATTTCATCGCGATTTGAGGCCAATCTAACATCACAACACTTCCACTGCAGTGATTTATACATTCTGGGTCATCAAAATCTTTGTTAAAATAACCAGTAATGGCAGTTTGTTTTGATGCCCCGGAATGGAGAGCATTTGGATGAAAGCTCTAGAAATGGATAGTGTATCTGTGACCGCTGTGTGCGGAGCCTTACGTTGCCTGTGATCTGGCCACTGACTAGAGGAAATGATAATAATAATGTTGTAGCGTTTTTAATGACTGGTATGGGGAGGATTTAGTGTGAAATAACCTCAGATAGCTTACTGTAGCTGCTGTTTTCAACAAGCCTGAGGACAGATCACACAATGACAGATTTTTAGGAACGATGACAGCCGAGTTAATCGCAGATCTTTACAGGGCCTTAGATGAAAGACAGGGAAGAGCCCACCTAAATAGGCTCAAGGAATTGCTATGCAGACAAGCAACCAAAATAAGTCAGAAAGAATGCAAAAACACTTGATATGATTGACATACTGATACTGAACTAAGGAGTTTAGCACAAACAGATTTTCTGTTGGCAAGATGCTAGAAGTTCTACTTTCATATCAAAGCTCTCCTTGAGGTAAATGTGATGAGGCATTTTCTATGCTTCTGTGGTGCTCATTACAAAATGTTCCAGTGCATTAATGAGGCACCTTTGAAGCCGTTCTGTCTTTTTGAGGTGAAGCAACTTCTGCTGACATTAATCTGATCTTGGATGAGTCTATGGCACACTCAAAAATCTGGTTAACTTTATTATAATGCCTTGATTTATTAGAACGCAGGTACTTCTGTTACAGTTCTCTGCAGTGATCAAGCTTAAATGGAATATTCTGGCAAATATATTTATCAAGGTTGGAGATGTAAAGCAAATGTATAAATAACTTGGGATCATTATTCATTGCAATTAATTAGTGAATTTCTGGGCATAACTGATACTTAATTCAACTAGATACATCAATGAAAGCTAATATTGTGGCTTGTTATGCAGAAGCGTGCTTTTACTTTTTAAACAATCTGGCTAACAATTTTTGCCTGAAAGATTAAAAAACAAAACAAAACATAAAATCTTTTAGGATTTACATATAATAAGAAACCCAAGCCATATCTAGTAAGTAGAATATCATAGGGGGTGGGAGCTTTTAACTTGGATCAGTAAAAACCCATCTAGTAACCACCCTGAGTACCCTAGCACCCAATTAGGAATCGCTTCCCAACCACCAGAACACCCAAGCAATAGCATAGTAATGTAGTAACAACCACTCAGAATATCTTAGGAATTGCATAACAAAGCCTATTATGTTCAGAAAGTGTAAACCTCTAGTTGTAATTCTGTAGTTGTCATTGTAATGACATATTTGGTAAATGCATTATGAACACATATCAGCAGTGGTGCAGTATGTTTGCTGGAGAGAGGATTTCAGGAGCCCAATGGTGCATGATTCTTTAACTGCAAACAAGAGGATATAGTGGTTATATGATGTTAATAGAGTACACTGTGCTTGCCTACTTTTATCATTTTTTTTTTTATTTTTTTGAAAAATCACTTCAAATTAACATGTTGGACCACTTCCTACCAATATTTCCCATGAGAATATCAAAAATAGATCAAAGAACTTGAATCTGCGAAGCAAAATCTTTCACCCTCGCATGAAATATCCATTCACATTGGGTGAATTGACTAGATTTCACCCAAGAAAATTAGCAGAGCAATGGTAAATGTGAACACACTTTGTAGGAACAGAATGTTCCTTCCTATGTCAGCATTAGACACCAAGGTAGCTTAATAGTTAAACAGGCTTTGTGTCTCCTTCATTTTTCCATCAGCCTCTTTTACTATAGCTGTACTCCTCATTTTGATAACTGGTTTTGAGTTTGTTTATTACTCTCTTTAGTCTGCTCAACAATACATAAAAACAAGTCAAATACTGCAGCAATGAGTCTACATCGCCAGACCTGCCAACTCATGTTTAAAGTAGCAGGACAGACCTACAAGAGAAGCTGCCCGGCAGGAAACTGAGGATAATGGAATGTTTCCCTTTCATAGAATGTTCTTCAATACTAACCAAGTGTTTGGAATGGAAAACTTTTTTCCCTGAAGGCTTTTCCATTCTTAAAAAACAGAAGCCAGACAAAGCAGAGTGTATTTTGGAAAATGTACCTAACAGGCTGGGTCAGTAACACGGTCAGCTGACTTGGATCCAGCTCAGGAGCAACTACCAGAATCAGTGCTGCCTAAAGGCACAGTGTAGCTATTTGAGGAGAAGAGAGTCAGCGGGGTGAAAGCTGAAGGGATGAAATGAGGACAGTTTGAAACAACACATCGGAGTTAAGAATGTGAAAAGGAAAATGCGGATTTGAAAATTTATGGAACTTATGGAAACTTATGAAAACTTTTTTCTTTGGTTGTTCCTGATGAGGTGGAGACTAAAAGGGAAAACAGCTAAAAAATTAAAAAACAAAAACTGCTAAAAGCATAAGCTGGATAAACAGTATGAACAACTATATTCACTGTATAAAACAGTATATGTAAGAAAATGTGTGTAGTGGCAGCTGCCATCACAATGCCAGGTGGTTGCTAGGATGTCTCAGGTTGTTGCTTAAAACCATCAAGTGAATGCTTTGATCATGGGATTATTTTCAACTACCTAATCATTTTCCAGATTAAATTCTTAAATCTGGTTTGAAAAGTAAAGTGTCACAGGATGAGACATATGCAGAAATTTAATACTTAAAGTTGCAGTACAGAAGATTATACTGAAAAAAACAATTACTGACAAGTACAGAAAAATGCAAACTATCATATTCATCTGTGCTAAAGAACTTGCATAATTACTAAAAAACAAATTCCTCCACGAGTAACTTGAGCTTTTTATATGGAAGCCTGTTTCGGGACAGAATATAAAATAAAAAAGGTAACTGCCACATTCTATTACAATTTAGACTTACAAACTCAGAATTGTGAGATAAGTCTCAATTACCCTTTTTGTTCCGTGGTGGAAAAAAAAACAGAATTGCGCAATGCAAACAAAAATTCTGATTTTTTTCTCACAGTTCCGAGTATACATCTGGTAATTCTAAAAAAAAAAAAAAAAAAAAAAAAAAAAAAAAAGTTGCATATATCTTTTTTGTTCTGTGGTGAAAAAAACAAAAAAACAAAACAAAAAAAAAACAGAATTGCATGATGTAAACCAGAATTCTGACATTTACATCTCTGTTTTTGAAGTCCAAATTGTGAGATAAAAGTCACAAGTACACAGGCTTTCCATAGTTTTCTCACAGTTCAGAGTATATATCTTGTAATTCTAAAAAAAAAAAGAAAAAATCTAAATTGTGAAGTAAAGAGTTGCAATTACAAAAGAACTGCGAAATGTAAACTCAGAATTCTGACTTTTTTCCTCGCAGTTCTGTGTTTACATCTCGTAATTCTAAAAAAACAAACTCTAAATTGTAAGATAAAAGGTCGCAATTATCTTTTTTGTTCAGTGGAGGAAACCAAAAAACGGAATTGTGCAATGTAGACCAGAATTCTGACTTTTTTTCCTCGCAGTTCCGAGTTTACATCTCGTAATTCTAAAAAAACAAACTCTAAATTGTAAGATAAAAGGTTGCAATTATCTTATTTGTTCAGTGGCGGAAACAAAAAAACTGAATTGTGCAATGTAGACCAGAATTCTGACTATTTTCTCGAAGTTCAGAGTTTACATATCATAGTCCAAATTGTAAGATAAAAGTTGCAAGTACATTTGTCAAATTTCTGTGCAAAAAACAGGCTTCCACAGTTTTAAAGGGCCAAATATTTTGTACAGGGGCAGCTCTTCCAAAAATTGAAATTAACTGAATCACCTTAATGTCATTCCAAACCAATATGACTTTCTTTCATTTGTGGAACAAAAAAGAAGCGATTTTGCATTAGTTTTACTGTTTTTGTTCGGACAGTAAAACTCAACAGGGTCCAAAACAACAGGTAACCCCACTGACTTTCAGTCTATGAATAAAAAATATGCATACAGGTGTGGAATGACATAAGGGTTAGTAAATGATGACAGGACAGTTATCTCAAGAGGAATAGAGCTGCTTGGGTTAGAAAACACCATAAATTATTTGTAGATCATTTATTTACTCACAATATTCATGACAGAAAGCACATAGCTCACAACTCCTTTGCTCCCATGGTACTCCACCATTTTAGGATCAGCCACTACCAGAGTCTCTACCCACTTCTCAGTGCTTATGGAGCGCTGTCTAATCCGTCTGCGATGTTGACGTCTCTCCCAGCGCTCTCTTTGCCTCTCCACCTGCTTTTCCCCTTCTAAAGGATCTAAAGACGATTCAAAATGACCTTGGATCATATGTGAATGATGTGCTTTAATCATGAAAGACATCTGTTCATAAATTATTTAGCCCATTGAATCCTACACCCTAAACTCTTACCTCTGACCCCACAGGTCGCGTTAGCTGTGTGCTCACCAAACAGAGGCTGCACCAACTGGTGTTCTGATTGGACAGCATGTCGCTTGTAGATTGCGTGAGCCTGTGGGGCCGACTCTTCTCGTGCCGTCTCCAGTGGACTAATAAAGAATTCCTCCTCTGAAAGCTTGAACAGCCCTGTCTAGAAAGAACACAAGGTCAAAGTAACATGACATAAAATTAAACAGCATATAGCCATGCGATTCACATTCATGATGTTTTATTAACAAGGTTCGGGAGGAGTGCGTCAGATACCTAGCCTAATTACCACAAGAGGAGTTCACTCAAGTTAATCAACGCTACAATTTAAGTACAGCTGAACTTGCCTCTATCCATCTGATGGTTTATCAGCATCCCACCACCACCCCATCTCCTCACTCCTCACACGAGTTCTCACTACACCTAGGGGGGTTCTCTGGGTTCGGGCCATTCCCGAGCTCGGAGCCCTTCCCCGGACAGCACGCCAAATATGCATTACTATACTCCGGCTAATTATATGTAAGCGTGAACTCATGAAACTGTCAGTATGTTTTACCACAGGGCACCTACTACTAATTATTGCAACACCTAAATATTAAACAGATTTTTATTCAGAATGGTACAAGTTTAACAAAAACATTGTGTATCATTTACCATCAAAGGGTCAGAGATCGACTACTCCAAGGAAAAATCATTAAAAATAAAATTTTCAAAGTCAAACATCATGAATTATTAATTCATAAATACTATATTATTTTAGGGGGTGAGACACTATATTCAATTTTATAACATGAAGCAAAAAAAGTCAAATTTCTGAGGTTTTCAGAAGACTTCCTGACCTTGTGAAAAAATGTTTTACTCTGCACGTGTTTGTATGTTAGGTGAACACGACTTAGCAGACAAAAGTTTTTTTTTTAAGCAGAGAAGCATTATGCCAAATTGATTATAGTTTTGTTTTTGTTTTTAAAAAAATGTAATTCTTTTAAAGAGTTTTTTTTTTTCTTCATCATTAGGAAAGTTGCATAACCTTGCAACTTTTTTTTTTTTTTACTTTATGCAACATCCACCCTCCCACCCCTCAAGGCCATCAAATTTAGCAGGGATGCCAGGAGCATGTCCCATCAATATCCAGCAACTAATGAATTTTCCCTTGCAATAATTTTGATAAAACAATTCAAATATATATTTATATATGTGACCCTGGATCACAAAACTTGAGATTTATACATCATCTGAAAGACACTGATGTATGATTTGTTAGAATAGGACAATATTTGGCTGAGATACAACTATTTAAAAATCTGGAATCTGAGGGTGTAAAAAAAATCTAAATACTGAGAAAATCGCCCTTAAAGTTGTCCAAATAAAGTTATTAGCAATGCATATTACTAATCAAAAATTAAGTTCTGATTTAATTACGGGATGAAATTTGCAAAGTATCTTCATGGAACATGATCTTTATTTAATATCCTAATGATATTTGGCATAAAAGAAAATGTGATCATTTTGACCCATACAATGTATTTTTGGCTACTGTTACAAATATACCCACGCTACTTAAAACTTTTTTGTGGTCCATGGTAACATATATGGTCCGTCAGTGTCTTGTGGGTTTTACTTTTATTTTTTAATTAACCTTTGTTTAACCAGGATTGTCTCAGGATTATCTGTCCTAGATCTAATTCTCTTCTCTTGACCCCCCCTAAATAAGACTTGATATAAGGCTAATAAGACTTGGCAGCACCTGAGAAGTTAAAGTAAATATGCTGGAAAACCCTGCTTATTACAGGGAATGTATTTATTGCATGAACAGAGCAAGAACATAACATAAGTGTATAAACTGCACATCTCTGCAATCACCTTTCCTAATAAAGTGCTAGTTAGCAAGTTTAGCGGCTAAACATGCTAAATGCGGCTAAAGTAAACAATCTCTCAAGAGAGGGTCAGGGTGAGCAGAGCTCGTTTGCATTTAAAGGAACAATCCCTCAGAATGGGATGATTTTTGCAGAGCTCATTTTGACAAGGTAAAAAGGGTGTTGTTTTACACTACCACTGGGAATTTTAACCAAAGTATATTACAGACTTTTCATTAAGACCCTAAAGAATCATATCACCTTGTGGAAAATGGGCATCCGATGACCCCTTTAATATGACAATTAAAAACCACAGCCTGATGAAAATGCGGGACATTTTCTTAACATGTGCCGTGTGGGACAAGGGGTGAAAATGCTGTGCGGTACAATTCAGAGTGGCACCGGCTGTCACCATAGTTGGGGTTTTACTACTTCCTCACTAATGTCAAAATCAAACCCATGCCCACACCCATGAATTTAACCCAGAAATTACATACTTATTATACAAGAAATAAGTTTATGTGTTTTATAATAAATACATTCTCTAATAAATAAATTGACTATGACAAAAAAACGTGTTATGCCAATGACCCTAAAGGCTGGAATACACCAAACAATTTTTTTTACTTATCTGGAAAAGTTAACGCTAGTTGCTGAAAGTCAGAGCCAGTCTGCAGATTTGAGTTGACAAATTTCATAGAAAATCGTATGGTGTAGGATGGACACATTTTAAAATTCAGACTATGATTCCATCCAGTCGGAGGATATCAGATATGTTTAATATTTTGAGCCGATTTTAGAACACATATTGTTTTCATTTGTCATATTCCTCCTAGCAACACGGTGCACATTTCTGTTTCTACGTGTGTTTGCTGTGCTCAGAACAACAAAGTCTGGTAGTATATGATGGCCAGTTTTTTGTGACTATTAGTGTTTGTAAAATCTGTTCAGATTTTAAAAGTCGTGTAGTATATTCCAGGCTTAAAACAGTTTGTATTACAGGGACCACCTGTATCAACATCCTTTGTCTGGCTTGAAACAATGCTTCTTGTAAACAATCATAACCTGAACCCTTACTCTAACCTCTAACCCTAACCTATTCCCAAAGCTGTCATCATGGGAGACTTTTGGGAATGTTACCCAAGTTCTGTTATGAAGGGGTCACTAAGGCCCTCTACGGTAGCCTACAGATTAGACATTGGGAATCCACCAAAAAATAAATAAATATATACAAAATGCCACAAGCTTTGTGAATTAAAGCAAATTCCTTTTTACCCCTAAATATATGGTAAATTACAGCATAAGTAGACAAGAATGTTGTTCACTGTCAAGATATATTTTCATGTTTCTAACAATTCTACATAGGAATAAAATCCAAACATTTTTATAAACTCACCAGGCCATTGCAAGTGCTCAAAGCTGCTTGCCCCTTCTTCAATGTACTGCTCCAGACATCTCCCAGGAAGTAGCAGAGAGAGTGGCCATGGCTATGTAATGTAGATCCTTGCAGACCACCGTGTCTCCACTCTGTGAGGAATCCAGGGGATAGTAGATGAGGGTTTAGGGTGAGGTTAAAGTGCAGGTCTTGACCACCATACTGCAGATGGTAAAAAACCTGGGCCAGGCTCTCTTTGTTTGTTGCTGTCTCCCTCCTTTGAACTCGACTCACACGGTGAGACACACGATTGGACAAAAAATGTCCTGATGAATCCAATCTGACAGGATGAACAACTTCGTAGTTGGGAAGTCCATCAGGAGAACTATCTACAAAAATAACAAGAAGGGGAATAGTTAAATAGTTTAGCATTACAACACAAAACAGGTGAAATCACACACACTTGAACTGAGCCAAACAACAACCTGGGAAGGGTTGCATCTGTCATTCCAGAGACCAGATGTAAAGTTCACACATTTAGCTTGTAACTACTTAACTATCATTTTGGCTACCTCAAGTTGATCAGTAAGCTTTCTGTAAAGTAATTATTAGTTATAACATGACCTTTATTAATCCAACAAGCAGAATTCAACTTATTGTGCCTTACAAAATTGTCAGTGGTAACAAATAACAATGAAATAAAATAACTAGCAAACAAATCACCTTTAAAAATGGTATGTAAATTAATAACTGCCAGTAAATAAATACTAATGCATCATCTTACATTTTTTTAGTTGTTTTTCCTCCTCTTTCTGCATTTCTCTGCATGCACAAATGACATACACAGAAAAGTGCACTGTTTAAATCGGTATTGTGCTTAAGAGCTCCGAACAACTCAGCTATTTACATAATGTTCTCTCAAATATAAATGAATTAAAGGATTAATGTCTGTCAGGCAAGACATGTACTCATTATTCCAGCCATTACTGCTGTTTGGAGGCTTCTGTAAATATTTAGTTATACATAGGGTTATGTTTCAGCTAAGTTTAATGATGCAAAAGCTCAAATATTTAGTAGTGAATAAACTTAGTGCCTATTTACATCTAGGCTTACAGCTAGTGTAACAGCCTTAGAATATCACACAGATGGATGGATTCTTTTGGCTTAATCTAGCAAGCAAACATCAAGTAACCACCCAGATCATGCTAGCAACTTAGCATAATAGCTAACAACCACTCTGAACATCTTACAAATCAGAAAGCAACACTCTGGTAACCACTCTGCAAGGGTCTGGAAATCTCCAAAGATTTGACTAAATGCACTGATTTTGGGGAGATTGTGTGACGGTGTGATTGCAATTTTGCAGTCTGAACATTGTAACCTTTCTGCTCTTTATTTTTGTGCTTGCATACATTTTAATATGCAGATCATTTAAATCCCCATGACTTGCAAAGCAACTGAATTGTACATTGAATAATTCATGAAACAAATCTATGAATTATCATAACAGTAAGATAAAGTATGTGATTCTATTCAAACAACAAACCAGACTTGCAGAGAGATTTATAGCAATTATGTGGTAGAGTAAATAATAAAATAACTTCTCAGGTCTGCATTCTCCATATTCCAATACTCCCCTAGAGGCTCTGTAGTACAAACATTTGAACAGTCTTTATTATGTGACTTCAGTCTGTTCATTGGCAGCCCTGTTGCTTTGACCTACATGATTGTGGAAGCAGAGGGAAACAGCATTACGAGTAGTGTTCGCCAAGAAATGGGATATGGAGTGGGGGATGTAGGCCTATATGCCATCAGGGCAAACATTAGTCAAGAGCACACAAAAGCCAAAGAAAGTGGTGTGACTGATATTTAGAAACAATTCACATTATCCTTTTTAAATTACACTTTATATATATTTATTCACAACTGCACTAAAAATTACATTGAAAATATTTATTACAGGCAGTTCTAAGTTTTATTGTTGTTTATTATTATCATCCAGTAGCTTCACACTGCAGCAATGGATACTGCAATCTGAACTGTGACCCAAATTTGAATTTTCATAACCTAAACAAGCAAGATGAATTCATAGTTTACTGAGTGCCAGTAGAAAAACGAAACAATGTGTACCATGTATACAATCACAAATCATGGCCTAAATAAACAGTTCAAAAATAAACCTGGGAACAGGACGAAGCTAGAGTAATACTTGGTAGAGCATAAAGTCATACACTGGGACAATATTTCAGTTCCACTTATTGCAGGTTGACAGTGTCAGAAGTAATATTGTCCCCAAAGTATTTGGGAACATAAACACGCTACAAGTGCATGAATGTCAGCGCATTCGTTGACAAGTATGATATAAGTCGTATCTGTAGACATATTCTAGGTATTTTAACTGCTTTACTTTTCAGGGCCATTTTTACGATTACTGGTTCTGCATTGATTTTTAGTGGATGTATCTAGTCAGTTCCTCAAGAGAATAACCACAGGTGTATTTCATCACATTAACTCTTCAGTATGTTTCACTCCACCTAACGTTTCACACCCACAAAGTGTCATAATACTTTTTGTCATTATGAACAGAAAATATGCAGCTTTAAATTTAGAGACAAGCAAAATTCTCGTTATGAAACATTTTGCTTGCAATGTGTGCTTTCGCTACATTTTTGTAAAATAAAAGCCACTTTTTAAAAATAAACACGTGCCCAAAATATTTTAGAGCCACTGTATACAAACGTCATTGTACGCACACACGCACATCATCTGACAGAAAAAATGCTAAAAATCACAGCGTGGGACTATAATGAGACACAAGCTCAACCCACTCACCTGTGTCTTGATTATATCCGCTAGCTGTTGTGCTCTCAATCATGGACAGAAGCCCAGCTGTTATCACAAAACAGAGAGAGAAACTTGCTGGTCCCAAAACTTTATTGCCGCAGTCCAGCTGAACCATCATGTCAAACTGCACAGAGGAGAAGACAGATCACTCCTGGTACATCTACAGTCCATTTAAATGGTGATAGTTTGAATAGTAACTTCTGCCTCAGCCTTATGCATCGGTAGTTTGGACCCATCACACAAAAGAACGCTACTGCATTTATTAAGCCAGAGATCTGCAATGCTCATCAGTCCGAGACAAATCATGTAGCATGATAAAGTCTGTGAATCCGGTGCATGGGCGATTTTGGGCTCCGTTAATTCATCTGGGACGACTGCAGTTACTGATGCCGCACACAGAAGAACAGCGAACTGTGTTTCAGTAAACTTTGCAAAAGTTCCGCCCTCTCAGTCCTTTCTAGTAGGAGGACCCTGTCTTTGTGTTCAATGTGTCGGACTGAACCCATTCTAGTCCTTTGTCTAGTGCTTTCCTTGTTTATAATCAAATGACTCATCTCTTAATTTAAACACTTCCGTTTGTAAAAAAAACAAACACCGGACGCCTTCATGAGCTCAGTTTGTGCAGTTTTAAATATGATCACACTAGTCGGTCTTTGGCTGTAGCGTCTGTCTCACGTCACCAGCGTTTATTCCTTTGTTACTGCAGCTACAAACTCGGTCTGCATTCTGTTGAGTTCCTTTTAGTTCCGGGTAGCTGTTTTTAAATGCATGAACGCATAATGAAGTATCTATGTTGATGCTTTCAATAATAATGGCAATAATAATCAATTTGTTGTATAATGCAGTGTGTCATATAACAAGCCATATATACCCTTTAACATATACAGTAGCTTCATAATCCTTATCATCATCATTATTACCTATTATCATAAGTTTATTTTCACTTGGACATGGAGGTAACATTAAGGTAGCTAAATGATGACAGAATTTTCATTTTTGGGTGAATTATCTATTTGTCCACCCATTGTCCACCTGTCCCACCTTTGTCCACTCTACCTGACATTCCTTCCATAAACTGAAAGGCTGAAAACTGAAAATGCTAGCTGATTTTTAATGGAGTAACTGAGCTGCTGATATATCTGAGTGTCCATCAAGTGCCCCCTCTGGTGGACAGAGCAGTAAGGAAAGATATTTCATTTCAATTTATGAAGTCATTCCCATTTAGCATTGTAAATTGTAGAAGCTCAAGTTGATATATGATAAGATGATATTTGATAAAGCTTTATTGTCTCTACGAGTAGTATGATCTAACAGGAACTAAAAAAGCAAACATTAACATTAACAAACTACAGCAACAACAAAAAAATCCATGAACATAAAACTGAATTATACTACCATTTAACATTTATTTTAAATAACTATGGCTAATAAATGTAATTACACACTGCTACAGTCACTGTAGATATGTGGGCTACATATACAACTCTTGAAATATTCTATAATTGCTGTTACATTTGTTATCCGTTTGGTTACCTGTTATTATTCGTCTTTTGCGCACTCCTTTTTCGAATCTTGTGTTATGTGGTCATCCTCCCTTAAATTTGTTCATTTGCGTTACCATGAAATGACGTCAAGTGTACGGCTGTAAGTCAGTCAGCGGTGTCATCCAGTGTGCGCACTTCGCAGGCGGGCGCTCACCGCGCGCTTCTGCATAAAACGCTGGCTGTCAGGTGCACTGCGCGTTCAAAACGCGTCGCTCACACCTGTGGGAACCCATAGCTATCTAAAACCGTTTGTTTTCTGTGTGAAACAATGTCAGACTAACTGACATGCGATCAGTAGACAGCCTTATCCACCAGGCACCTGTTGGAGAGTTTCTTTCAGAAACAATGGGTGACATTCTCAACCAAAGTGGATGGGGAACTTTGAACAGAAGTTTAACGGATCAGCACAAGTTCAGCAGTCTAGAAGACATCGATGTGACTGCTGACGGCAGCCTCGTCCTGAGGATTATGATCTCAGTGGTTTATTCCGCGGTGTGCGCCGTGGGTTTGGTCGGAAATCTTCTGGTATTTTTCCTTATGAAGATAAGAAAAGGTCGAAAGAAATCAATCATTAATTTCTTTGTCATCAATTTAGCTGTCACCGACTTTCAGTTTGTTCTGACAATGCCTTTCTGGGCAGTAGATACGGCGTTGGATTTCAGCTGGCCGTTTGGCAACGCCATGTGCAAGATCATTTTATCAGTCACTGTGATGAATATGTACGCCAGCGTCTTTTTTCTGACCGCAATGAGCATTACGCGCTACTGGTCCGTCGCATCTGCTTTAAAGATCCCTTCTCGAAAGAAGTCCGTGTCTGTGAAGTGGGTCTGTGCAGTATTGTGGATCCTGGCGACTGTGGCGACAGCTCCAACTTCCATTTTCTCCACCGTGACAGTTGTGGCAGGTGAAAAACTCTGTCTCCTCAAGTTTCCAGATGGCCATGATTGGCTCGCTCTGTATCACCTTCAGAAAATTGTCATTGCGTTTATCTTGCCCATGTTTATTCTCTCGGTTTGTTATTTATTGCTTTTGAGGTTTGTCCGAAAGAGGGGCATTAACACCCGTCAAAGGAGACGATCTAAAGTAGCAAAGTCTGTAACGGTGGTGGTCCTCTCTTTTTTTATTTGCTGGATGCCAAACCATGCGATCACCCTCTGGGGCGTTCTGGTGAAATTGAACGCGGTGCACTGGGACAAAACATACTACATGGTGCATACTTATGTTTTCCCCGTGACTGTTTGTCTTGCTCATACAAATAGTTGTTTAAATCCAGTTTTGTATTGTCTAATGCGACGGGAGTTTAGAAAAATGTTACATAGTTTCTTTTGGCGCATCTCTTCGCCTGTTATTTCGAAGGCTGGAAAACTACATGGATACAGTGCAGGCAGCAATCAAAACCTGGATGACGCACATACTGGAATTCATTTAAACGTGATTGACGCACAATGCGGCCAACAATCCAGACAATCGACTGACAACATTCATAGGACTTCAGACAGGTTCTGTTAACTAATTATACAGTGAACTTATTTTTTTCCTGATTAACCAAAGGGTTACTGTGATTTAAACAATGACGAATGACTGAGGTTGTTGTCTGTGACTTGAACAGTATTGTTGGCCAATATATATACTGAATGTCCAAGTTAGACCTAATGGCTAAAAAAGAAAAGGAAAATACATATGTATATTAAATATAGGCCATGTACATTTTGTCCTGCATTTAAACAACTATTTGCCCTGCTATATTTAATTTATTTTCATATTTTGTTCTTTGTCACTTTTTGTGTGATAGTGAATTCATCATATGTATCATTGAAATTAAAATAGTCTGAGGACTAAATTTATGCTTGCAAAGCTGTATTTACATTGTACATGATTTATAGTAATTTATTAATATGAACTGTATAATATTACATTTCAATACAATTCTTAAAGGGATACTCCACCTAAAATTAAAATTGTCAAAATGTACTCACCCTCGTATTGTTTCAAGCCTGTATGACTTACTTTCTTCTGCAGAACACAAAAGAAGATATTTCACAATATTAACATCTGTCTTCATCAGGAGACAGAGAGTGGTGCACATGTCGCCACAATCTAAATTGCATAAAACTGTGCGTGTGTGTCAAAAAAATGATACATAACAGATAAAAAGAATTATACCATGCAAAAGAACCATGCAAATATCTGGGCTGAAGATAAATCATTGAATTAAGCTTATTTGATAAAATGACAGCTGTGAAATAAAGTGTGTGAGATGCTTCGGGCTAAGCTGTATCAGTGGTTCAGCTAACAGTGACAGAAAGCTTTGCATCCAAGTGCAGGAAATACTATAGCATTATACGGTACTTTTTATTAAAAACCAGAAAAAATAAATATATTTGAATTTTAGGGTTTTCCCTACAAAAAAAGTATTAAAGAAGCTGCGAGGAGGAAGGTTGGAATGTTTAATAATCACGCCTTAGTTGGTTCAGGTAAATAAATTATCATTTTTTCTACAATGTAAGAAAAAAAAGCTGTTGAAAAATGGAAAAGGTACTGGTAATTTGGTAAACTGGTAAATTTAAGGTCATTATACATTAGGTTACAGACATTTCCATTAATCCTGAAACACATCACAATACAGTGCACAACTGATATTATCACAGGACGAAGTACATTTTATGGACCTTTTAGTGTATCAAGAATATAACATTTTGTAATGTTACAAATGACAAAAACAAAAATTGCATTAAAAATATTTTGAATAATAAACTTTTTCATGGCTGGTTTAAGGAAATCTTTAAGAAACTGCAATATTATGCAGCAAAATAAGACTAATAAGGCAAGGTAGGGTAACTGTATGTCTGCTCTAGTTTATAGACATTGTATTTGGCAGATGAATTTATCCAAAGTAACTTGTATTACAATCAAGATATACATTTTATCTGTTGGTGGATTTCCTGTTAATCAAACCTTGATGTCACTGGTGCCATGCTCTACTGTTTCAGCTACAAGAACACTATAGAGTTATGATGGGAGGATGGTTGTATACTTCAGAAACCATATGCCAGACTAGCAATTTCCACATGTATTATTAACTAAATCTGTTTCGCAAACAATTGCAGAGATATAAGTATAACACACTCTTCAAATGATTTTCTCTGCTGATAATCACACCTGCAAATTCAACCAATTAAAACATTCTGCAATTTGGATTCTTTGCTGCAAATAGAATATCTGCACAGCTATGAGTAGCATTGCCATCCTTTACAAAAATTAACTACAGTGTTACAATAGTAAAAGTGTAGTAACCATGTTTTTTGGGCGTATTGATTACCATTTGTAGAACCACAAATACCATATATATGTAACAAAATCATGGTTAATTTGTGGTTACCATAGTTTAACTATAGTAACCATGGTTCCCTATCAAATGGTCTCTCCCGCTGCATCAAGGAGGCTTATAGCGGAAACTCCTGTTAACACTGATACTAGAGCCAGATCATGTTCATGCAGCTGCACGAACAAATGGCACTTCAGCCTGCCAAGAGGGGTGGAGCCGACTGCTATGTAAGAATTTTCTCTTTCAGCATGAAAATCATCTCCTTTCTGGACTCTGAAGATATACCAGGACCTCGATGTGCCCTCTAGTCAGCACATGTCCATTCTTTTACTTCTACTGCTTCACTGACGAAGCTAAGGCTTATGGCAAGCTTCCTCCTCTGTAAGAGGTGGTCGCTGCGCACCTCTGTCCTCCATTGGCTCTAGAATTGAAAGCCCAAAGGAGGCTGACAGGGTTGCCTTCTGCGATTCCCCCATTTCCCCCATTGGATTATTCAGCTCTGCTGTAGATGGGTTTGCTGAGTGCTTCATGGTAGCACAGAAATCATCGCAGGCTACGTGTCACTTCTTGCCCAAGCATTCTAGCTCGGTGACATGTCGGAAGTGCCAGTGACCCCGCCCCAGAGTGACGTTAGACCCTGAACCGCAAAAGCTGTCCTGATCTCAACAAAGAGAGGAACAGGAGAGAGCCATGTCCCACCAAGGCCGGACTGCCCTCAAAGAAGTCTCGTCTCATAATTGTTCTCCATCCCCCCCGCTTCTGGGCATTGGAAAATCTGTTCAGGCTGGGCCCATCCTTCTTACTCAGTACGCACCCAAGCAAATTACCACTGTGATAGCGGACCCACATACTCAAAAGAGCGCTTCTCCTTTCCGTCCCAGGTGACTTTTGCCTCAAGGTGATCCACCGCTGTGTCAGAGCTGTGGCCCCTTGGAAGGCCCCTCGCCTGTTTCAGACAGGCATCCCTTTGGGGCTGACCTCCAGAAGGAACCTCCAGAAGCTCAAGCGAGTGGGCGCTTAACAAGCACTGTCAGTCAGCGCTTCATGGCATGAGTTTGGGCATAATGACTGTAGAGTCATCTTCAAACCAAGACTGCTCCGTGTCTGCGTGTGTGTGTGCTTGGATGGGTTAAATGCAGAGCACAAATTCTGAGTATGGGTCACCATACTTGGCCACATGTCCTTTCCTTCCTTTTGGGTTTTATTTGGAGTAAAACCATGTTAACTTCCTAAGGGATTTTGATTTCAGAAACATCACCTACTATGCGTTTGCCACTGGAACCCTTTTATGGTTGGAAGTTGGATATACTGGGCAAATTCCAGATGAAAGTGAACATCCATATGCCCTTATTCCTCTGAAAGGGATTTGAAGGGAGCAGGGTACTTATATGTTATAATGAAACAGTTTAGAAACACAATTGGCAAAGGCAGCAGTGAAAGCCAATGTAATTTCCTCATTATCTTCATCTGAAATTCTGTTTATCTGGTAACTCAAGCTCTCCTGCCATATCTAGCTTTAAAATGAATCACAAGGATGAGATACAATAAAATGACTTCTTTAAAGTGAGCATCGCAATAGTCCTTTGCTAACAGATTTGTGGAAAGGCTTTTCGGTTCCATACACGCCCGGTGCAAGTGCATCAGCTGGATGTGTGAAAGCTTTCTTCAGTTAAACAAAAGACAAGACAGGGGTGATTGTATTTGGCAACACAACTGAAATGTAAATGGTAAATGCATACCTTGAATCCAAGGGTCTGGAATATGATTTTCGCTTCAGGAGCCATAGCAATAACTAAATCAGCCTATACCATCTAAAAAACAGCACAAATTAGATCCTTTCTGTCCAGCAATACCCAGAGAAGCTTATTCATGCATTCATCACCAGCAGGGTTGATTAATAATGGTTTCTTACTGGGCTTCCCAAAAATACTATTAGACCATTTGAGCTCTTACAAAAATGCTGCAATAATGACCAAATTACCTTGCAGATATGCAAGAATATGAACAAATAGAGCTCTCATGGATGGGATCAAGCCATGTTTTCGTGACTTTATTGCAAATGTCACAAACCTCATTATGTGCATATTATACTGTATTTCTGGTTATTCTACAAACATTCACATACTATGCACAAAATTCATAATATAAACTGCAGAAAAGTAGTGCTAAGACCAAAGTAATGTTGCAGTTACAGCCACTATTGAACTTTGAACTCTCTTATGTCTTAGGCTCATTATTTTTTTCACTGGTTATTTGACGCTTTAATGCTTGATGGCATGAATGACTTCTTAATTCTGTTGTCTCTATTGTCGGTTCTTTCCGTGAATGATTTTCACAAATCCGCATGTCGACTTGTAAAATGTTATTTTCTTATGCTTATCACATTTTAACACAAATATTGCAATATCTAGTAGCAGTTTGGAAAGCCTGTTGTTTGTGAGCAAGCAGAAAGGCACAAGATCACTCTTACAAATGTTCACATTAAGTGTTACTGCTGGTTAAACCTTCCCAGCTTTACCCAGATAGTCAAATATCAAGAAATACAAGAAAACACATCTTTTCAAATTCTCTATTTGCGTTTCAAATTACTTTAATACATTAACATACATCCCACGCCCCCATCCCGTGTGTGAATTAGCCTACCTCTCTGAGTCTGTGGGTTAGTGATGGGTCGTTCTTGAACGATTCGTTCATTTTGAACGAAAAATGTGACTCGGGGCGAACGAGTCGTCTCGGGGAGTGATTTGTTCAGTCGCGCATGCGCAACATCCTATTAGGTTCTGTGCTGGAATTAGTTCACGAAAGTTTCGAGTCTTCGGGTTGTTAGAATCATTCGTTCACCTTATGGGGCTGTCACGTAAAGAACGAAGGACTCGAACCCGAAGACTCCAGAGATGAACTAATCAATTCTCCTTCTGGCTCAGACTGCATTGGTTAATCTTATGGGGCTGTCACGTGATGAACGAACGACTCGAACCCGAAAACTTAAGATAAGAGGTGAGCTAATCATAGACTAAAAACCCAGGTAAACAATGAATTAATCTTTTCCGTTTCTTACAGCATTATGGTTTTGTCTTGTTTGTAGTGTGATTAACGTTTGTGTAAGCAGTAAATGTGTTAGGGAAGTAACACGTAACATTTTAATTGTATTTTGCTAAAATGAACGAAATGACTCGGAAAAAGATTCATTCATTTTGCTGAACGAGACTCAAAGGTCCGAGTCGGTAAAATGATCCGAACTTCCCATACTGTGGGTCTCTCAAAAGTGTACGGCAGCAATGTCTCTACTAATAGTGAAACTTCAAGTTCATTTTTATGTAGTTTTTAAGTTGTTAAACTGTTACTGATCAAATCGTCAGCAGCAGCGCTGTTAGCAGGTATGCTAATGTGTGTGCAAACTGTATGTGTGTGCGTATGCAAGGGAGAGAGAGTGGAAGGAATAGAGTATGTGATTTCCGTATATAATAAAACGTAATATTGTGACAAAAACAAGGAAATACTCTGTCGTTTTTATCTAATTGTTTATTGTATTTATTTGTTTGGCCAGTTTCCTTGTGGGTTTTGGTTGCTGTCGTAAGACCTTTGAGAAATCGTGTGGCTATGGCGAAGTGATATGGACATGTAAATACGGTCAAGCATGGAACTACGTTGTTATAGACTACTACATTTGTTATGGATAGTGAGATGAATGGGTCTGAAACAAGACTAATTATGTTGTGTCTTACTATTTTCAGAAATTAAAAAGCCAACCAACACATAACTAGTGAGCACACTGACAAAACATCACACCTGAAAGGCCCAGCTAGCCTACAGTTACTGTCCTAACTGTCTGAGGAGCATTGCCACGATATGGTCAGGACTTATGCCAATGGAGCCCTCAAGTGGTGGGTATTGGTTTGTGCCACACTTTAATACATGAATGACATCTGGCTGTTGAAGGTTGTTTCAAAATGTAAGAAATGCACTTAAAATATACGTCCATGAGGCAACTGTTTTACTCTAAGTGTATAACTGCAGATTAATTTTTTTGTTTAGTCAGGGTCTGAATCTTGGCAACACATTTCTAATATGAAAACCTCTTTACCTATGAGTGAAAAGTATTATGTTAGTATTTTGCAACGTCCAGAAAGGGACACCATAATGATGCAACCAAACCTTTGTGTAACAATCCAGAGATCACATCCTCCATAATCAAAAAGATTTCTGTGGATGAAGAGTTCAGATGCAAAAGCCTCTAAGTGCCATTTGAAATTTTATTGTAAAATGAACATTTTTATCAGGCTCCTATGTTTATGTTCAGTTATTTCACTTTAATGGGAATGCAAAGAATCTGTTCATTACCACTGAATTGAAAATACTGAACCTACACATAGGACATAGGTGCTAAAAATGGTAATGTTAGAACTTTTTTATATATATATATATATATGTGTGTGTGTGTGTGTGTGTATGTATATATATATATATATATATATATATATATAAAAGCTATAAATGCATTGGTTTTATCAGACACCACATCAAGTCTTGGTACTATTTTCAAATTTGCTTTATTCTGGTTGTTTTCCATATAATTTACATAATTATACAAAATACTGTATTTCACAATGTATTATTTATAGACACAGCTGACTTTAAATAGAACAGAAAGCCAACATTAAATTCCAAGAATTATTTTCTGAAATTATAGACATATTACATCAACATATTTGCATATTAGTTTAGCATGTATATCACACAATGAAAAATGCATATCATAATAGACTCATTATTTACAAATAGGAATAAATGTGTCAGTATTTTGCAATTAATTATGTCTGAACTGAACCAGGTTTTTATTTTCACAAAGATAAATTATTTCAGCCATATAATTTGAGAAAGAAAAAAATGAATTCAGTCTCTGAATTTTACTGAGCAAGAGCTTCCGAGATCCTCACTGATCTCTTCTTTCTGTGGTCAGTCCTTCTCTACTATCAGGAATCGCTGTTTCCCTGCTACTCAAGTCCTGTATATTCAGCATTGTCAACTCCCCCAGTTCCATTTCGCTGTCTTCGGGTGGAGGGGACACAAAATCCCCTTCGACTTTCTCCATGTCCTCTTCAGGCTTAAGCCCTATAGTGTCAGGGATGATCTCCACCTCGATATCTGAAGAATCCTCGCTCTCCTTGAACCAAACGGTCTTGTGTCTGTCATCCTTCCTCCTCTCTTTAGCCAGAATGGATTTTACCTTATGCTTATTCGCCTTTCCTCTGGTTTGGACAGCAGGACTATGGTGTGAGTGGTTGGTATGCGTCTGGAGTCCACAGGAGCTGCAGTGCCTCTGTCTCTCGCGAGGTATCACTCGCACCCTCGCTGCTTGAACTGCATCCAGTCTCCTTTCTCTCAGTTCAGCTCGCCTGGATCTGGATCTCCCTGTGTCCCCTTCATTTAAGAAACCATCATTGGTGAACTGCATGCTATCTCTTGGACTTGGCCTGTTAGGGGGCTGAGTAAACTTCAAGCATGGCCCTAAACACTGAATGAGGGCAGAGGGTTAATCTCTCAATTTCATGAGATGTATATTACTTGCTGTAGTACATGATTACGGCGTTCTTATGGAACTTTCTCTTAAGCGTCATTTCTTTTACAAAGTGGACACTCAGAGCTGGACTCACTGAGCTTTGATGAGAAGATGCTGACCTCAGACTTGAATGCATCAGGATTCCCCTTCTTGACACGGGATATCAGATAGCCGATCACAATGAGGCAGAGCACCAGTAACGCAGCCATTACAAAGCCCAGCAAAGCCATGTCTCCTGCACGGTACCCCTCGTCGGGCGACTGGATCCCCACTGCTGATATGGAAAGTGTGCAAAGAGAAAAATTAGATTACATGCTGAAAAAAATATTATGGTTAGGGGTGTCCAGTCCTGCTCCTGGAGGGCCACCTTCCAGTAGATTTATCCCCAGTTTATCCCCGCACACCTGAGCTAAACTCTGGAGGAAAGTGGCAGCACTGGCCACCCCTGGGTTAAACCTTATAGCAAACTTTTTTGTAGTATAACTTACATGGCACTACAGTCACAGAAATAGTAGCTGTCCCTGCCTCACCAGTAGACACATCCACTGCCCGAACCTGGCGACAAAAGAAATAATTTTCGGTCACGCTTTATATTAAGTGGCCTTAGTATACTTACCATGAACTTAACGATTTGAAACAGTGTATTTATTATGTGCATACACGTTAGTGCATTTAAAGTACTTAAATTAACATTTGTAGTCACACTGTTAGGATTAGGGTTTGGGTCAAACCTTACCCAAAAAAACCTAACTTTAACCTGTATAATCTTAACGCTAACCCTACCATAACCTAACCTACCTCATTAGCAGAGAATGTGGGAATTCTCCAGAACAACAAGAATATAGTTATACCGTAAATCCTTAGTCTTTTACACTGTAAAAAATTATTTTAACAATATGAGACTGTAAAAATGCTAAAAACCTACTAATTATTGTATTAATTGTGTATATATATATATATATATATATATATACAGTGAAAAACTGTATTGAACATTTTATGTAATTTTGCAGTAAAATGCAGGTGAAAAGGAACGTATAATATACAGTGAAAAAACGCAAATCGACATTTCCAAAATTCCCTGCCTAACAGTTCACATTTGATGTTAGTATTTTTCCTTTCCTTACTACTTAGTACCACTCCCTTAAACCTACCCATACCACAAAACCCTAATCTTACCCATGTCCAACCTCAATAACAGCAGTTGTTTGGTGGTACAACATAAACACAACTGCATTATATCAAATACTTTCTTTTTCCATATGTATAAACTGCAAAAAACTTTTTTTTTTTTCAAAGTTGTAAATAAAACAAGGTTTATTGGAGTTTATTTTACAAGAAAATTCTATTTCAGTTTTTTTAACCTAAAAATGTTATGTTTAATTCAGTATGTTACTTGCTGTTTATTATAACCATTTGTGAAATTTAGTAAGCATTTCTGAGTGAAAATTGTTTAATATAAAGTGAGACCACACTCTTAAAAATAAAGGTGCTTCACAATGCCATAGGAGAACCTTTTTGTCTAAATCTGAAGAACCTTTCTGTTTTACAAAAGGTTCTTTGTGGTGAAAGAAGGTTCTTCAGATCATATAAAAGTAAGGAAGAGATGATTCTTTAAAAAATCTTTGACTGAATGGTTCTTTTTGGAACCAAAAATGGTTCTTCTGTGGCATCGCTGTGAAGAACCTTTTAAAGCACCTTTATTTTTAAGATTGCAGTATTTCAAAAACCAGATGTGACCAGATAAAATAAGTAATAAAAGCTTTGGTAAATGCTGTGGCTGCAATGAACAACAGGATATTTTGTCAATATTTTGTCATACTGGGTAGCTCAGCCTACACTCAAATCTCATTGTTCCAAAATCCCTTTACACCTTTATATTAAGCTTCAAATATGTGATGTGTTTCTCATTGTGAAGTATTTTTTTGTTTTCAGTGAGGGTGGAAACTTGCTGGAAACTTGCTCAAAACCAATGCTGTGTCTGGCTAGGACACAAGAATCATAAATGAAAAACATATAATGATAAAAGTAGACAGATTTCATGCACAAACAACTACTATTAACTATGATGTGGTTAAAATATTCTTAAAATAGAAGCAACAAAACATATTTACTTGCCTGCACAGCAAAGGAATCAGTCCGAACGGCTTTCTTTAAAAGCATAAACCCATCTGTTGTAATATTAACATAGCTGCTATATTGCACTTCGTATCTTACGTCAGGATTGATTCCCTAAAAAATAAAGGGAGAAATGGAAGACTTTATTGGTGACCATAATGTTTCCAAATAGGATACCTATCCTGGATCAAACTGGTTGGTTCTGGAAAATCATTTCTCTCAAATAAATATTATCCCCAAATCTAACCATTAACTAGCTTTAAAATCAGAGGGGAATGATAGGTTGGTATGAATGTTGCTTAAGCCCCAACCCCAGTCCTAACATCAACCCTAAACCTAAAATCTGATATTGCTCTAGGGTCACATAGGTAAATCACATTTGCACATACTGTAATTTAAAAGTACACTAACTGAAAATCACTAACTGGTGGTATTAAATGAACTTACACTTGCGAAATCGTCATCCCTTGCTCTGACTCTGATTGGCCTGTTGGAGGTCCTGTCCCTTAGCACCATGTTTTCAGGCCCTGAATTACTGTAAACATACCCTTCATATCTGTCCTTCTCAAACTTTGGAGGATTTCTGCTTTTTTTCATTACATCAATAGTGACTGAAGTGGTGGCAAACTGATCTCTATTTAATACCTGGGAAGCCTGGGAAGGACAGATAAAAGAAGGTCGCTATTATCAAAATTAGGCAGTGAAAATTGTATTTGCTCTCAGGCCAAACCTGATATCATGAGGAAGCATACATACACAAAACTTCTCAAAGTCTTCACAAAAAACTCACCAAAACTAAGAGTGATATTGGGCCAGCTATATCTGCTGGTTTCAGCATGGATATGTTTCCAGATTTCTCATCAATCTGAAATATGTTGTCCTCATTTCCTAGGCAATTACAGAAATGGTTGTGCAGTTCATGTTGAACATTAAGTGTGTAGGAGCAACAGTTATGCAAGGAAAAAATGCTTTAATACCTCGAACAATTTTATAGCTTATCTCTTCATTTCTGCTTTTATCTCCATCTCTGGCATACACTGGACCTGGCTGCAATTGTAAGGCTCCATCCTGGAAATATACATTTTGTATGTATAATTTTAAAACTCGCTATGGCATTTATTAAAGGAATAGTTTACCACAAAATTAAATTTTGCTTAAAATTTACTCAGGGCATTCAATATTTAGATGAGTTTGTTTCTTCATGAGAACAGATTTGGAGAAATTTAGCATTACATCATTTTCTCACCAGTAGGTCCTGTGCACTGAATGGGTTTAAACAACTGATAAAAACATCACAATAACCCACACGACTTCACCCATCAGTTAATGTCTTGTGAAGCAAAAAAAGTGCCTGTTTATAAGAAACGAATTCATCATTAAGGCATTTTATCTTAAAAGCATGACTTATGGCCATAATATGTGTCTTCTATCCATAATATTGCCTATGGTTTTCTCCCACATCAAAATTCACTAAAATATTTGTATAGAAGAGTTTTGGACACTTCTTGCTTGTAAACTGTGCGTGATATATGTCCTGATTCAGATACCTTTTTAACTGAAGAAAGCAATATTATGAATAGAGGTCTCATATTTTAGCCTCAAAAACAAAACATTGTAATGGTGTATTTATGATAAAAAGCGCAGCTTTTCGCTTCACAAAATGTTAATTGATGGACTGGTGTTGGTTGATTACTTTGTGACATTTTTATCAGCTGTTTGAACTCATATTCTGACGGCACCCATTCACTGCAGAAGATTTTTTGGTGAGCAAGTAATGCTAAATTTATCTGTTCTGACAAAGAAAAGAATGAAACTACATCTTGGATGTCCTAAGGATGAATACATTTTCAGAAAATTTTCATTTTTGGATAAAGTATTCCTTTAAACATTCCTTTAATATTAATTAAAATGTACCTGTTTTTCGGTTAGGTTCACCCTGCCCTTGTAGCCCAGGCTCAGGCAGAGTTTGGCATTACCATTGGTTACTCTTGTACATGGTTGAAACCAAGGAGGACGGTTATCAATGTCTTTAATATTTACGATGATGGTTGCTGAAGCTGTGAAGGAGCGTTCACCTGGTTGTGGTTGAAGTGGAGTATCCTGTAAGTGACAAGAATTGCTTGTGTTTTATGTCAGATCAGGAGAGAATTTCTGAATTATCACATTTAAATGTAACAATTTTTACATACCTGCACATACAAGATCATTTTCACCTGTTGGATGACATCGTAATCTAAAACCTTGTTCACAAGGATGTTTGGTGTATACATGGTCTCAAGTCTGAAGTATCTATTCTGTAAAGAAATGTTTACATTGAAGGAATAGTTGAACAATACCATTTACTCAGACTGTTTCAGACCAATAGTGCTAAATTCTCACAGTTTGTTGATTTCATTCCCTTCATTGAAAGTGAATATGAACTGAGTGGTTTAATCAAGACTTCTGAAGATACAAGGTTGCAAGCACGCATGTTTGAGCTTACGTTTACAGTAATTGATGTGTTCTATGTGTGTTAATCAATGAAAAGAATGTGGGTACAACTTCCGGTGAGGCGGCGGACATAGTATACCAATGGTATTTTGTGTGTTAATTAGCCAAGTGTTTTTTATACCATTGTTTACTTTGTAAAGATGCACACCTTTTATGAGAGCTGTCATTACGTTCTTATGGACAACATATGCTTTTCAGATTTGTGTTCCCACATCATTAGCAAGTTTGGATCGCTAAATCTTGAATGACTGTCAAGTAGTAAAATGACATTTGAACCGAGACATCAGAGCTTGTGTTAAAGGGCATGCCAGATGAAGCCTTGATTCGAGGCTTGTTATCATAGATATCCCTTTCGTAGAAGCCTCACTTTCTGTCCAGTCATGTGCGCGATTCACTTCGCGCGTCCTAATGTTCGACCCAGATCTTACTTTGCGAGTACATTTTCATTGGGACCTATTTAATAATTAAAATTTTAAATAGCCAGTCATACAAGTAATATGAAGAATACAAATTATTTAAGGAAAATTAAATATATGTCATATGCAATTAATATATGTGTACATTATTCTTCTACATCATATTGATATTCCTACTGACATTTAATGGCACTGTTCAATGGGTAAATTAATTTATCAGAGTCAGAAATTCAACAAACAAACACACAGAGGGTTAGGCTTTTATTTGTGCATATAACATGGATCGATCTATGGAAATTGTGGTGAATGCTTCTTCTGACGGGGCTTCACAGGCTTTTGGCTACTTTATTTTTTACTAACCACCAGATCGTGCTGTTTTCGACTCTCGAAGCTTTGAATCTTTTCCCGAAACAGTCAGAGGAATGTCTCGGTGCTTCACGAGGCTTCATTTGCCTGTCACTCCTCTCAACTGTTGAAAGAATGAGTGTCACATCCCGCTTGTTTACTTTGAACCAGAAGATGCTCCCACTTTTGACGCAAGGCCTAATGGGGCGTAGGAAACTTGTGGATAAGGTACAACAGGGCTAAAGGCGCCCCGGGGTAAAAGGCGCCTTTGATATAATTTCCCTCTAAACCACTAGATGACAAACAACATAGCGTGGCACTTTCTAAAACATTCGCTTTTTTAAGATGCACATGCAAATTTGTCTGATCCTTGATGCAAAGTTGATTCTGTGCTTACTTGATCAAATATTTGATGTTTTTTTTTTAAATGTTGTAGATTTAAGTAGCAAATGAGAATCGCTAAAATGGATGCATATATTTTGAGAAAAAAATGTCTTCTTAATGATTTTCAGTTTTGTTTAAGATAATTAAAGCAACAGTTTTTAAATAACAAAAGAATATGTAGAAGTATGATATTTGGGGTAAAAAGCGCCCCTGCTGTTGGGGCTAAAAGGCACAATAATTAACGATAATTAATAGATGGCTGACTTTTAAATCTATATTAAATTGTTATGGGATTTCCTTCAATACCCCCAGAATCTTTACTACTTAAAATAAGTTTCTTTTTAAATATTTTATATTAACATGTTTTAATGATAATATATTTATTGAACAAAAAATAATTATTTTGTTTTTCAAAATAAGCAAAAAATAGTACAAACTTTGCTAAAGTGATTTGTCTTGAACAAGTATTAACTTTAAAAAAAAAAAAATTAGCTAAAGTATTTATATCAATGCTGTGTGCCTTTTGCCCCATGGTGGTGGGTCTTTTACCCTGTGTGTAAACTTTTATGCTGCTCATCTTCTGTTGTGGGTTTGAAACAACATGAGGATGAGTGAATGATGACTACTTTATTTTGGGGTAAACTATTCATGGAAAAACTTTTTTATCTTCTCATTAGAGAAAAGGAATTAATTACTTACCACAGATGGTTCCATAGAATAATACAAAACCTCAGAATCATCATCTATTGCTTCAATCAGGGCAATGCTGGTATTAACTGGTGTAAGCTGTGCAATACACACAAAATGAACTAGAATGGAAACATCCTCACATTGACAGTACATTTAAAAACTGTGTGACAAGCTATGGCTGTGTGACTTATGACATATACAATTTTTTTTTGTCAAGACAAACATATACCTGGATCAATGACCCTTGCTGGTCCTATAACAACATTCACAGAAAGATGGTTCTGTTCCTGAGCTTATTTCTAAATTATCCCTGAATATTTGAATATAATTTTGTTTGATAAGCATGTTATTTAAGCCACAAACCCCACCTGAACCCTGTCCCTAAAATTGGTTTGGATTGATTGGTTGATAGAAATGTTGTTCCAGAACCAACAATTATTTAAAACCCGTCCTACTAGGACAAATGCTGAATAACAATATGCTCTTACCTCATTTATGTCAAGCGTATACTCGCTTTGGGCAAATGATGGAGGGTTGTCATTGATATTCACAACACGAATAATCACAGTCAGAGTGATCTGTAGATAAAATGTACAAATGAATATGAAATGACAAAAGATAGATGTAACAGTTGGCTACATCTTTTTAAAAGAAAAAAAAAAGAACTACATTACATTAGATAATATAATAAGACTTCCGTATTCTGTTAAACAGGTCTCGATGCTTCGGGTTCACACGTTGTGCATATGCTTTGTTAAATATGAATCTGTTTAACTCAAGATGCTTTCAAAGTCGATACTAAAGATGATCATAACCATTGTCACATATGTGGATAGAGTATTTTCACAACTCATTATCAATCGGCCATATTGGTGACACTGAATGTAAACAATGCCACTGAACTGCTTATTATTGCTGCTGAAAAAGGTCAGTTATCAGTTAACTGACCAAACCGTGATTTAAGTGCAAACCCTCTATTGATATCTATGTAGATATCTATATCTATACATTTAGCTATAAAAATGGAATAAAACGTCAATAATAAAAACAGCTAGCTAGTTTAACTGATTACCTTGAAAGTCCATAGATAACGCCATTATTTAATACGGCCATTAACACGTTCTCTGACATTACCTTTTAATCAGCTGGTTTCAAGGGAATTTGTGCCGTCTTTCTTTCAAATAATTTACACAAGGGTTCATATTTTATCTAATGCTAAAACATTTTTACTTTTCATTTCTATACTTGGAAGGGGAGTTGTGAGTAACTTACACTTCTGTGGCCAGTTTTATTACATCGGATCTGGACAGTTAGTTCTTCAGGACCTGAAAGTGTCTGGAAAACAATTAAATATCAGCTGAAGTTAGGATCAAACTTCTGTGATTTTTTATTGTGAATTTTTAAGAGTAGACCAGTGTTAAACCAAAGTCGTATCAGTTTAAGATGATGAAGCTGCTCCAGTTTGGTCTACCACAAGGTTTTAACCAGGTCTGGTGGTGTGGCTGATTAACCATTATCTAAATCAACTTGCATCATATAATGACCATGAATGACCAGCTAGAAACCATGTAAACATATGTAGCTACCATCTGAAGCTAGCTTTAGCTAGATTTTCTAGCAGTGTCATTCTAGTCTTGCTACTCAAATTAACACAAGACAACAGAAAGTCATGAAATACACATACTTCAAAGTCCAGGCCTTTCTTTGCTATCAGTTCCGAACCTCTCAGTTCAAAGGCATTCCCAGGATTCTCTGTGAGATTCAGAGTTACATCTTTTGTTGTTGTGTTAATAAGGACAACAACTGTGTCAACGGTGTTATTCTCTTTAATCGTCACAGGCTCTGAGGGGACTGTACAAACTGTGGAGAAAAAAGAAATGTTACCATTTTCTTACCGTTAATCTATTAGATATGACAAAAATTTGTTTTGTCATAAAATAACTTCGTAAAAATTCATATTTAACAGATAATACATTAATATGATAGCTTTGTTGTGCGTATGTATAGATGCGTATGTACAGATATGTGATACTCAGTTTTAGCATGTCAGTTTAGCTTTCTGAATCTGATTGCAATATGTTATTGCTCTAAAATAAATTAATTTGACTGTTTTAATTTGCACTTATTTATTCTAGAATTGTATGAACATAATATTTTAAAGTTCAAAATCAGTTTTTATGAAATTGTCCTATGCCTATAACACATTAAAGCTTTTGAGGGGCAGTTTATTTCCTCTGATGACACAATATATGTAGGAAAGTATTTTAAACAACTGGACATATTTTCATGCTCTACATTCCGGTCATCTGTAGACAATGACAGTGAACAGACGTGGCGTCTTTTTATTGCCACTGACTGAGCTGAAATTACTTACATCATAAAAAATACCCATGAAGAGAGGCGGACACATGGCGTACCGACACAATAGCATTGCTGACAATAGTTTAACAAATACTTAGCAAAAACAAAAGTTACTTACTTTTCTCAGCAAAGCTGATTTTGTGAAGGAGTAATGCAAATAAACAGCCAAAGATGGTAGTTATGGATTTATGTTTAAATATCATGTCCATTTCCCAGTTTCTGATGAGCACAAATAAGTATGGAGGACTATGAGACCGTGGCACCAGCTGGTACTTCTTCACATAAAGCATTGACTGTGCTGGCCGATGAGTGGGAGTTGACTCCAGTCGCAATGTTTGTGACTTCATCTTACGGTCATATATTGCCTAAAGAGCTTGCCAGCAGTGGACTGCTCCCTCCCACCCAAATACTTGCATCTGTTTTTCAGGGGTCATTTTGTATTAGTGGAAGCGCTGCGGGATGGGAGGCTGTGAGAAATCTGATAATGTGAAATGTGCTAAAATTACTTTCATTACTATAAAATGAAAGCTTTATACAGCACTGGGTTCATAAAAAGTGAAATTGCAAAATAAATGTGGTGAGAAATAAAATAAAAATAATATTAATATTAGGAATCCTTGATTAGTGCTTTAGTATTTTATACTAATAATGAGATACCAACCAAACATTTTGACACTGTTACTGTATTGCATTTTGTATTGCAACTGTTCTAAACATTTTAGAATAAAGCTATGAAAACTATAGTATGACATTACAAAAAATATCCTGGGATCTATATCAAGTATTGAAGGAGTTTAGACATATTCATATTTGTCTATGGCTTTCAAGTATTTTATGATAAGCATTCTGAATAATTATGCTTTTCTAAAGTTTTTGAAAGAAGCCTCTTATGCTCACCAAGGCTGCATTTATTTGATCAAAAAAGCTGTAAAAACAGCAATATTGTGACATATTATTAAAGTTAAAAAAAAAAATGTTTTGAATAGATAGAAAACTTAGGTAACACTTTATTTTAAAGTGTCCTTGTTACACATGTTCTATGTACTTAATATTATAATAACATTAATTTATATGTAATGTTATATTAATATAACATTAGTTATATTAACATTAATTATGGATAATTACATGTAAGTAACCCTAAGCCAAACCTTAATCCTAACCGTAACCATATAGTAAGTACATGTAGTTAATTAATATTACTTAGTAATTAAATGTAAAATTACACTGCAACAAGGACACCTTAAAATAAGGTTTTCAGTGTAACATCCCTTTAGAAATCAATTATAATATGTTAATTTTGTGCTCAATTATTATTAATGATCAGTTACTAATTATTTTACTCACATCACTTTTGATGAATTTAATGCACCCTTGCTGAGTAAAAGTATTATTATTATTATTACAGATTTTTTAATGGTAGTGTATTATGGTTTTCAGTATTGATAATAATAAGAAATGTTTCTTTTTTATTTTTAAAATATATTTAAATATGAAACAATTCTTTTAAATTATATTGCAGTGTTTTCATCAAATGCGGCTTAGTGAGCATAAGAGACTTCTAAAAACTAAAAAAGAGGATTCATATAAATATATATATATATATATATATATGCATATATATATATAATTATTTCAAACCTTGGACTGGTAGTGTAGATCTTAATTTATGAATGGGAGTAGTATTATTCATTGCTGCATTACATATTCAGGTGTTTTAATTTCATATCTTATGATGTGTCAAGGTATATAAATGCCTCGTTCATTCATTCATTCATTCATTCATTCAAGGCTTATGTAATAATGTATGCCACTGATCAGCTCTGACCAAGTCAGTCAAGAGAAAGAACACACTCTTTTTATGCAGTGTGCTATTTATTTTAGCAGATTTGTTGATAGTACTTAATTAATTTCCCTGAAAATATTTTTCTTCCCTCCCAGCCAATCAGAGGTTTTCTGTACCACATGAGACCGTGACATCAGCTGCTATAATACATGTTTGGAGACAAACAAGAAGAAGCCCCTCTGCTACCCCCACTGCTTCTCTGTGTGGGAACAACGGGAACACAGTGTCACATGAAGCAGACACATTGTGCAGCCATGTAGATGTGTGCTGCTGTCATGGGTTCGCTTAAGCAGGCCTTGAACAGCTGAGCAGTAGGCTGCATTGTTTTGCAAGGTTTTTGAAAGAAATACAGGCCAATATAATGCTTCTTTCAAAACAATTTCACCCCCTTTCTAATTTCTAAAAGATACAGTGACTGAGATATAAAAATAACAAATATTTCAAATAAAAAAAATAATTGAAAAGAGTTAAAGGATTCAAAGCTGATTATGAAAAGAATTAAATAAAACGTTCAGAAGAGAAGTTTAGAGTTCAGCATTTTGATATACATTTTAAGAAGTGTTACAAAATATGGTATGCAGTAATAAAGTTTGCCTTTCCATTTCTGAACAAAAACCCATGACCAACTCAATCACCCATTCATAAAGACAGTGGTCATTTGATTCATTCATGAATAAATCAGCGGGTTCGAACAAATCAGTTGAATGATTCTGTGATTCACTTATTAAGACTTGCGACCACCTACTGTAGTTTCATATATCGTAATATCACATACACATACGTACACATAAAAAAATATTTATATGGAAATATTTGAAGAGTTCAGATGCATTTTAAAGATTTTGGACTTATATAATGGAGAGAGCAGGGTTTATGACCTATACTCCAGCCAGCCACCAGGGGACGATCAAAATGTTTTGGCTTTACTTTTCATGACATGTGAGGCACACTTTCAGTTGGTGCTCATGCAGAGCCAAATGACATCCAGCTCTCCCTCTGTGGACCTAATGGGTGGAGTTATGTTTTAGCGATAGGGTGTGATTTGGCCGTCAAGCTCCACCCATTACATCCAGTAAGGGGGAGATGAACATCAAGCTCCACCCTGCACAGGCTCTGCAGTGAGCAGCCTCTCCACAATTGTTGCAAGGCCCTACTGATGATTACTTTAACTGCAAGATTTCATTTCACCAGCAGAGGCCAGCGTTGTGCAGCTTTAAAGTAGTAAGTGAGTTGACTCAAGGAGGTCTGTAATACCTGAAGATAGCCTTGGTAATCTCATTCATCTCCATTGCAGAGGGCTCTGGAACAGGACCTTGTAGAAGAACACAAGTAATCTGAATTCTGTCATCTTTAAGTGACTACAGAACATTCTTGGCAGCTTCATGTTCTCCTGGTTCCACAAATTTATATGGCAGTTATGAACATGACAAAAGGTCCTGTGTTCCCAGAGTTAGGGTAGGCTAACATTGGAATATAGGGTTAACTCTGAGAACACTCTGAAAGTGGAACAGACATCTTGATAGAAATATTACAAATATATAGGATTCAGATAATGGGATTAGGTGTTACATTTTTATGAGTACCAGCTCATGTGGGTGTAAAAGAAAATGAGATGGGAGACTGAAGTGCAAAGAAAGAGATATACAAGAAAAGAGACTTTGCTACACATACATGTTAAAACTAAGACTGAAATGAAGAATAGATAGATTCAGGTTTTATGGTTGGGTAGAATTAGTTCAGTAAGGAAGAGAAAAACACAACAGGTAATTTTAAATTGTGAATTTTGGATTACAATTTTTGGTCTCACTTTATATTAGGTCACCTTAACTACTATGTACTTGCATCAAAAAATAAGTATAATGTACTTGTATTTATATTGTCTTGCAAAACACTTTTGCTGCAACTGAAGTGGGATATGGGTAAGCTTAGGGACAGGTTTAGTGGTATGGGTAGGTTTAAGGGTGGATTAAGGTGCAACAGTGTAATTATAAATGTAATTACAGAAATTAATTACAGATGTAATTACACGCAGGAATATTTTTAAATATGTGTACAACGTAAAAACATGTTTTTACACAAGTGCATTATCAAATATAAGTGCAGTATCAAATTGTGAATTTAAATGTAAGTACATAGTAGTTAAGGCCACCTAATATAAAGTGGGCCCTTTTTTATGTTTCCCTTTAGACATTCTGATGTCTATAAATAACTTTTCAACCGCACATCGACTGACTCTCATTAGAGTATTAGGTCACACTTCAGTTTTGGGGATCCAGTAACTATTAACTACAACTAACTACAACTATTAACTACAACTACAACCACGATAATCTTCTAATTTACTGCTTATTAATAGATAATACGTTAGTGGGGTAGTATTAAGGGATCTAAAATATGGTCATTCAGAATAAGGCATTAATATGTGCTTTATAAGTACTAATAAATGGCCAATATGCTAGTAATATGCATGCTAATGAGCAACTAGTTCATAGTGAGAATTGGTTCTTAAAATAAAATAAAGTGTTACTGAGTATTACTTGCATCATGTAGTCGATTGTCTGTTGAGGGACCATCAAAATAAAGTGTAAGCGGATAACTGCTCATGCTAACCAGCTAAACCTTGAAGATGAGTTGAGTATGTAAAGTGGAGCAACTGAAGTTTAAAACAGGTGAGCATAATTTATGAGCATTCAGGACTTATGATTTTTCAGGAAACTGCCAATGTGTAAATACATATTTTAGAATTTCAGTGATCATTTGCAATCTAGGGGAATGCAAAGTGCTTAAATACAAATACCAACAATCTGTTAATCTTCTCAAAACAGCATGCTCCATTTCACAAGTCCTTCTGTAGAAAGGATAAGGTAAATCCTATTTTCTCCCACCCCATGCCAACTTGGCTTGACAACTAGGACAGGGTTTGACCAAACAGGTTTTAGCATTGATGTCACACATTCTTGCTATTTTAAAGTAACTGGGTGCATGTAATGCGCTGTCAAGATAAGCTGTAAAAATATTGGTTGGGAACATCAATCTTTCAAAACAAGCCTTAAGCTAACCATTAAAGGAAACAGAGTTTATGAGCTTTTCAGCAACTGAAATAGTTCAGTTCACATTCACTAGCTGATATAACATAGAAAATTGTAACTTAGTGGTTAAGGCTCAAGGATGGTAACACAAACGTTGCAGGTTCACTTATGATCTGAAAGTTATGTGCCAGTAGGGTCAGCAGACTGGTGACAAATCTTCCATATTGTAATGCACATTTGATTCTGACAGATCATCACAAGAGATGTGGGAGTTCCACTCAAAAGCCGATACAGAGGACTGCAAGCTTGCAGAGACATTAGATAGAGATTAAGCAGGCTAAATTATTTAAGAAGTCCTGAATAAGTCACCAGAGAGAAGGGGATCCAGATATGACATTGAACTGTCATCCTAAACGGTCACTGGGGTGTAAGCAGATTGAATGTATAAATGACATACAAATTCATACAAATAAGTCACCGCTTTGAGAATTACAATTTCAGTTTTGGGGTCACTCATTCCTAGAACTGAACCTGCTATCTTTGTTAGCAATCATTATTTTAAAACATTAGGCTACCATTACCAGTGGTAATTATTTTTGACTGCAGAATTAGCACAGTTAAGACAACATAGATTTTCATATCTATCCATAATAATAGTTTCAGCAGGGGTTTTCAGTTAGAGAGTTTTAAATGATTACTCCACTTACAAAATTAAACTTTACTGATAATTTACTCACCCACATTGTCATCCAAGATATTCATGTCTTTCTTTCTTTAGTCGCAAAGAAATTAAGTTTTTAATGGAAAACATTCCATTTTGAAGTGGAGGACAAAATGAGTTTTCGACATAACCTAACTGTGCTGAACAGTAATGAACAGGGCATGCATGCACATCGCAGTGCTACACAAGATGAGCATTTTAGGTTAAAAAGTAAATAAACTGTACATTTTTTAGAAAATAACCAATCGTTTTGCTAGATAAGACCCTTAATTCTCGGCTGTGATCGTGTAGAGCCCATTTTTAACCTTCAGTCAGTTGAGCACCATTAAAGTCCACTATATGGAGAAAAATCCTGAAATGTTTCCCTCAGAAAACTTAATTTCTTTGCAGCCGAAGAAATAAAGACATGTTGGATGACATGGGGGTGAGTTATCAGGAAATTTTTATTTTGGAAGTGGAGTAATCCTTTAAGCAAACAATGATTTAATTTTTAAAGTGTTCTTGACACAAATGTCTCATGATTTCATTAGACTTTAAGTGTCTGCTGTGTTTCATTTGGAAGGCTGCACCCTCCGGAGGTCGCATTTGTCAGCTGAATACGTCATTAAGTCACTGAGCCTGTCTTGTTTCAGAAGAGTAACCATTACATCCCAAAGTAAGAGCAAAATGACAATAACTTATACCTCATTATGAACAACAGTCAATTTTATAATGTGTACTTTTTTTAAATGAGACAACCTCGATGACGTATGCAGGTAAGAAATTTAAAAAATGTACTTTAAAATGAGAGACAGCTATAAAGCACAGTTAATAGACCACTTTAATGGTTCTTTGAAGTTTGACAGACATAGTCACTATGCAAAACTTTGCAGTATGAGTTTATCAGCACCGTATTTTACATACACATTTTAGGAAACGGTAATAAGAAGCTAAGCAACATACAGCATAAATGAGTACACCCCCTCCGAACAAATACATAAGATGTGTTTTCTTAATGATCACTAATATAGTTCATGGAAAGATTGCAAAATTGAAATATATTAAACACAGACTTAATAAAAACTAAATATATGCAAATATTTTCTGTAAGATAATTAAAATAGCCAATTTTGTTTAAATGAAGGGTTGCAGAAATAAGTCCACCCTAGTTTTAATTCAGCAAATGTATAATATTCTAGTACTTACTATGTCCTCCAGAACTTTAAGTACTGCTCTGACCCTTCTTGGCACTGAGTGTATAAGTTCATGACAAATTTTCACATCTGTCCTGTTTAAGTCCTGGAGGACAACCTTAAATGCCCTGGTCTTTAATGGGGAGTTTTACACAGCTCGTCTCTACAGAATCCCTCACAGCTGCTCAAGAATGTTAAGATTGAGTGAAATACATACCCACTTAAGGATTTTCACCTTGGGAGAATGAATATCTTCATTGTCTGAAAAAACACCCAATAATGCAGGGAATGAGGGGAGGGTAGCATCTTCTGTTTCAAGTTTTTGTATTACATCACAAAGTGGTGTGTGAATTCATGACAGCACTAATAAAGCACATCTTCCTCACACCTTCAGCTCTCATAAGAGTTTTACTACCACTGAATGTCACTGTAGGAACCAGGCACTTCTCACTGTACTCCTTCTCTAGCAACACCAGAACATTTTGGATCCTTTTGGATCCGAGATGATTGACTTGGTCTCTTTAGACCAGAGTATGGATTCCCAGAAGTCTATATTTTGTAAAACTGGGCCTTGGAAGAGGTTAAATGAGTTTATTGTGCTTTGGCTACAGTAGGTAATTCTAGTGGTGACAACAACCATGCATGTCACTTCTGCAGGCTGCGTCGTACTCTGTGAGTAGTAAGTGTCGCTCTTTTCATAGCTTTTACTGGCTCTGAGACTCTTGCATGGTATTTGCTCTTTTTCTAGCGAAAATTCCCTCATCACTAAATGAAAACTTAAAGTGAAGACCTGATTATTTCAGGAGCCTTGCCACAAGTCTATTGTTTTTGAATGTCAGTGTTACTTATGCTATATTTTCAAACTTAAAACAATAATTTGGTATTCCTCTTGTACCATTGTCCTCTTTTACTATAAAAAATAAGTCATCTGGCAGTTCTCTACCAAGTGGTTCCATTGCTGCCAGCATTAAGTCTGAGTATGATTAAGTAGGCTATATAACACTTTTAACTGTCAGGAATTTATTTGTCTTTAAAAGTATTGGTTCAGTATACTTACCTGTTAATCAAAAATAGCCTTAAACCCATACACTTTTTTTTTTTTTTTTTTTTTAGTTTTATTTAGTAACTTTCAGGAGGGTGTAGTCATTTTTGCAACACAACATTTAATCACTTTGATAGGAAAATCTTATTTTGCTGAATAATTTTGACATTCTTCTTTGCTAATTGATCAAGCAGGCTTGTTGGAACATTATATCTCCAAAGAACCCTAACATGTCTAAGTAAAGAATAATTGCTGAATTTGTTAAGTTTTAGAAGGGGTGTACTCATTTATGCTGTGCACTGTAAATCTCTGACATATCACAACAATATAAAGCATTTGTTGTCATTTCTTCTTGGAGGCAATTACCCAGCATTTCCTGTACGAATACAAGTCATCATCACAAGCACAAGTTCTAAGGATTGTCTTGGAATACAGCTTTGGAGAACTTTGCTTTGGTAAAAATAACTCACATGATGTCAAATGGTCACACATGTGCTACACTGTTTAGACACTGAGCTCCACATTAGTGCAATATTCCCAACTAAGCCTTATGTAAACCTGCTTAATGTTCGCTGTGGTTTGACCCACAAGCCATCTTGCAGAAAAGGAAAGAAGTGGGTTTGAGATATTATGCATGCAAAACTTTCAGTTTCACTTAGTTATGCTGTATGGTGACACAAAAATGTTGTGGTTCATGGTTTGCAGGGGTGTTGCTTAGAGCCTTTATGAAGTATGACTGGAGAAGTGTAGCCAGTGAAAACGTCCTGTTTTAGGTCACTCGCCATTTTTAGAACACAGTTTTGACCTTAAATTCATGTTAAGAGAATGTCTTGCCTCGCTGAACTGCTGGCATACTTTTTTGTCTTTCCTCGTTTCAAATGAAAGGAAAGGATACAAAGTGAGCAAGGTTTTATATTGCAAAGACAAAGACTACTTTAAGGAGTCCAAAGACGCCTAAATAAAAACCATCTTTGCAACCAAAACATGTACGGTGCTCTATCTATCCTAAGAGCTAAAGAACATTTTAAGCAGGTTGCAGTATATATCTTTGATTTTAGGATCAAATCTGGGTCCTGATTTATTAATGGCTGAATATATCTGTAGACTTTTCCTTAGTTTATTGCTGCACAGTATTGAACAATCATGAATAATTATGAGTGAAAGCAAACACAAAAAGTGTATTAGCACTGCCTGTTATTTCCACATTAGCTCAGCCCGTAGCTGGCCACTTCAATTCCAGCAGCCAAAATAGCTAAACATTACTATTTTTAAAACCCAGAAGGGTATATTACATCAAAATGCACAGTCTGAAAAGTATTCATTGACTTCTTATATGAAAACAAAAAGTTATTTTCTTTCTGTAAGGCTATATTTAGTGAAGCTTGCAATAACATTTTTTAATTCACTTCACTGTTTTTATAAGTGGATCTACAGTAGATGGCACTGAACCTAGTAGCACATTTAGGCTGCCACCAGTCCAAACAACAGAAGGTTGTGTGAGGTGAATGTGTTGCACAAGGGACTCTCTTCTCAGAGATGAAGAGTACTTAGTTTCAAACATCGATTCTGGAGTAGCAGAACAAAATATGAAATAATATAAATAAAATAACTAAAAAAATTAAGTAATTAAATAAAACAAACAAACATACACATCATCATGTACAAAATATGTTGGATATTTATCAGAAATATAGCCATATCTAGCATTCAGGTCAATTAATAAACTGATTAAAACTACAGGATGGTTTCAAACTGATTTTCAGCTTCCTGTCTAGATCTTTCACCATCGTGGTGTCAATACCATCAGTGTTCGGGGTAAAGCATTACAAGTAAAGTGAGTTACATAATCACACTTTTTTCAAGCAACTGGTAAAGTAACACATTACTTCAAATAAGTAGACAAAAAAGTTGTTTTGTTTTCCAGTTTATTCACTGACAGCTCTCCTGTCCCATGTTGAGAGAAAATGGGAGTGAGGTTCAGATAAAGGACCATTTTCTTCAGCTGGAAGCTTATTGATTTCACATTTGGTGTGAAAGGGTTTTTAGTTATTAAAAACAAATAAGCAAGCCCAGCCCAGGTGACAACAAGTAACGCAAAAGTAAAGTAATGCACTACTTTCCATAAAAAAAGTAACTTAAGTAACGCAATTAGTTATTTTTTTATGGAGTAATGCAATATTGTAATGCATGACTTTTAAAACTAACTTTCCCCAACACTGAATACCGTATTTAGCACAAATGTATTAAATGAAGTAACAATAATTTAATAACAGGATCTACCAAAAATTTCAAAAACTCACAAATTCCTATTATGGAACTGTTACCTTAATCATTGTGAAGTAGCATATATATTTTTCATTCAACTTTACATTACTTATAGTTAATTGTATACTTAATTGTCATTAAGTGTGTATTTATATTGTGTATTTATGTCATACATTTTTTATTATTTATTTTTATTTTTATTATTTCTATCGTATTTTATACAACCACAAACACAGTGGTTGTCTGGTCCATTCTGTATAGCCAGATAAATGCAATTTGGCCTATTGTAAAACCCAGAAAAAGAAATCTCTAGAGAGTCAGCAGATGTAGATCGCTGTATATAGCTAACCTATTTTTAAGACATTTACACTGCATGCAACCATAAATTATCTCAACATAACCAGTACTGTGTAATGGGGCCTTAAAACTGAAAAAACAAACAAACATGTATTTTGCTCTTTAACTGCAAATTTTAAGCATAAAAATATAAGACAATTTATATGTGCTTTAAAAGCAAAACATAAGGTTCAAGGTTCAAGTGATATTCCCAAAAGGCACAAAATTACCTTTAAGCCCTTAGGATAAAATCCAATCACAACATTTGGTTGACCTTGTATATGCTTGCCATTTTGAGAAACCAGGTGTGTCCTTAAGCCTGGAAAAATGAACACCACAAGGATATAATAAATTCTAAGCCAATCATGAGAGGAACAGAAAACAATAACAAAGCATGACATAACATAGGCTTATATATAATAGCACAATAACTTAACTAAGTCAGCATGATGTGAAAGTCAAAAGTCATGATCACAGAGCTTATTTAAATCATATTTCATCTTATTCTCAATACTACAGTATACTGTTTGCCTTAACTGTATCACGTAAAAAGGCTACACATAACACGCGATATATCTGTCAGTAATGCTTTAATAGTGCTTTATAAAGTGTACTATACAGAATTTATATCAATATAGTGTATGTGAAACTTTCTATATAAACACTTAAAATATCAAATCAGACTGTATTTGCTTTGATAATAGCCTAGAGGATGCCTTCTAACCCTATTTATCTTTTAAGAGTGACTTTCTTCCCACAAGGCTGCATATGTAAAAATAATAATAATTTTGAAAATATTTTTCTTTCACATTCTTTCAATATTTTACTCTGACCTAACTGAAATCCAGTTCCAGATCTTATTATAGTGTTAACCCACTGTTGCTTGGTATCATGCTGGCAACTAGACGTGCACTTTATGAAAATTCATTGTATATGGTTTCAAACTTATTATGTGACCCTGAACCACACACCAGTCGTAAGTAGCACAGGTATATTTGTAGCAATAGCCAATACATTACATTGTATTGGTCAAAATGATTGATTTTTCTTTTATGCCAAAAATCATTAGGATACTAAATAAAAATTATGTTCCATGAAGACATTTCGTAAATTTCCTACCGTAAATATATCAAAACTTAATTTCTGATTAGTAATATACATTGCTAAGAACTTCATTTGGACAACTTTAAAGGCGATTTTCTCAATATTTAGATTTTTTGCACACTTACATTCCAGATTTTCAAATAGTTGTATCTTGGCCAAATATTGTCCTAACAAACTGGAAAGTTTATTTATTCAGCATTCAGATGATGTATAAATCTCAATTTCATAAACTTGACCCATATGACTGCTTTGTGGACCAGGGTCACATATAACACTGGGAACATTGCGACCATTTGTCAGTAATCAGTTCAGTTCAGTTGCATTAGCTTCAGTGTTAGTTTGTCAGAAATTACAGTTCTGTTATCATTTACTCACTATGTCAGTCTAAACCTGGACTTTCATTCTTCTGTGAAGTATGATATTTTGAAATATTGTGTCTGTGTAGTCCAATCTTGTACATTTTTTCTAGTACATTTTTGTTTACACAAACCAACATCTGTTAAACTTTCTGTAGACTACTGAGCCTGCAGTCTATACATATTACAAAGTGGAAATTACTTTTATTAGAATGTTGAGGAAGGCAAGGTTTCATCTTCAAGTTACCCACGAGTTATATGAGACTTTATTTCCCTTCTGAATGAACTATGTGCTATAATTGCCCTCGTCTTTATCTTCCCCCACAGTCTGTCAGATTGCTATTCTCACCTTACACCTTCACCCTCTGTCTGAGTGTATGGAGGTGAAAATATGAGAACAAGATTTATTCTTTACAGTCCCAGTATTCAGACAAAGAGTGTAAGCTTGGAGTCTATTTTCCGTGGAGGAAAAAGTTCAAAAGGGCTCAGAACATTTGAGACTAATACCACCTTGCTTGTATTGTAGCCCTTCATCTTACACGTGATTACAATGCCGACTCCAATTAATATCTTATATGTAGTCCCTCTGGCCCCAGGCAGTATGATCAGAGGAAACATATGCTGCATACTGAAGCAATTTCAGGAGAACCTCAAATGTTAATGAATAATAGAACAGATGGTCAACCAAAAACCCATTTATAGTTTGTTTGTTTGTTTATTTTTAACATGTAAAATCTTGAAACCAATCCAGGTTTTACACAGTTCATATTTTACCCTGGGTTAGTAATTTACACTGGATGCTTTTGGAACCAGAATTTAGAGTTGCAGTGCAAACCCTGCTTTGGAGCAAGACTTCATAATCCAGAGTTAAACGAAGCCTTAACCTGGGGTTAACAAAGACATTAAACTAGAGTTATGGGAATAGCTTACATTCAGATGTTGCCATCATTTCCTTACCCTGATGCCATTTTAAGCTCATGAAAAAGTACACTTTAACATACTTTCAAAAAGAGTACAGAAAGAAGTATTTTAGAAATATTTAAAAGAATATTTAAAGAAGCAGACTGTGTGCACGCTGCCGCAGTTCGCATGACATAACGTGAAACCAGACTTCTTTCTAAATGTCTGAATCTAAATGTTATTTGTGTATTCTACTTTCATTTTATTAGATGTAGGCCAACAGTGCCCCCTATTTACATTTAAAGCCATAATCTGCCAATTCCGATATCAGTCCGATAATATTGTGCATCCCTAATGCTTATATATTCTAAATGCGAATTTTGTCATTATTTTGGAGCACACTAGCTTACCGATAACCTTAAAGCTAACATATTCATACTAAAAGCCAGAAAACTTCAACTTTCAGTACAAACTGAACAGGCTCTGGGATGTGTGTCCACGATGCTACAAATTAGTAATGGGTCTTTCTTGAACGATTCTTTCATTTTGAACAAATCTTTAATGTAACTCAGCAAGAACGAGTCATCTCGGGGAGTGATTCGTTCAGTTGTGCATGCTCAACATCCTATTAGGTTCTGTATGGAATTAGTTCACCTGTTTTGAGTCTTTCGACTCAAAGCTGAAAACTTGTCAGATAAGAGGTGAGGTGAGCTAATCATAGACTAAAGACCCAGGTAAACAATGAATTAATCTTTTCTGTTTCTTATAGCATTACAGTTTTGTCTTGTTTGTAGTGTGATCAACGTTTGTGTAAGCAGTAGATGTGTTAGGGAAGTAACATGTAACACTTTAATCATATTTTGCTGAAATGAATGAAATGACTCGAAAAAAAGACCTTTTCATTCAATAGTACATAGCCTGTGCTACACGAGGTTTTTTGCTTAAAAAGTATAAAAATTGTTATTTTCTGAAAAAAATGACAGATCGTTTCGTTAGATAAGACCCTTCCTCGGCTGGAATCATTTAGAGCCCTTTGAAGCTGAATTTAAACTACATTTTGGAAGTTCAAAATCGGGGCACCAATAAAGTCCACTATATGGAGAAAGATTTCTTCATGACTGAAGACAGAAAGACGTGAACATCTTGGATGACAAGGGGGTGAGTAAATTATTTGTGAATTGTTGTTCTGGAAGTGGAGTTGTCCTTTGAAATAAATAAATTAAAATATATTAGTTTCATTTTTTTATTTAGTTAAGACTAACTTAGGAGTGCCTTTTGACAGTCTAAAGTAGAACTTAAGTACATCTTTATGGAATTGTATAATTACTTTAGTCTTTAAAACATGCATGGTTAAAATGTACTGCCAAATATACAGTACTGACAAACATTTACGGTAAACTAAGATATACTAAGATATATATCGACTGAAATGTTATGTATTTGAAGATATTTGTAATTACACATTGGTAATGATGAAGCTGCAGTTTAGTACATTTAAAATGTAGGCTATAAGCTTTAAATATAATATTGAAAAACATGCTACACACATTATAATTAAGCATTTCACATTTGCTTTAGTATGTTAGAGTGCAAGAAACAGCCCTGAAAGTACTCTCTCTTTAAGTAGACTTAAGTGGCCTTTTATTTAATTAATATTATCTGCAAGTATGTTTTTAATGTTGTTTTAAGATTTGAAATAGAAGTGCACATTCAATACCATTAATTACACTTATTTTTCACAAGATTCAACTTGTTTGATTTTTCTTCTACATCAAACAAAAGAAGATTTGAAGAAAAATTCAGTTGTTTTTGTCCATACAATTAAAGTCTTTACAAGTTTTAGGCATGTTTTGCTGTTTTGCTTAGCTGCAGAAGCCTATAATCTGTTTCATGGCATGTTCACTGCAATAAGAGTGAAATTGATCAATTTTGTTTGTTTGTTTGTTTGTTAATACTTTAAGGTAAGCTATGTGCATGTACAGAAACTGACTTTAAAAATAAACCTTCTTAACAAGTGTGACAACTTGTTAATCTCCTCTATGTAACCTACTAATAAACTCAAAATATACTGTATTATAGCTTATTCAATAGATGTTTTGTAATTCCATATCTCAGTGATCTATAAAATAAAATAGGGGAGATCGGGGATGAAAGTACCATTTTTCAGAAAAACATAAATTAAAAAGATAAAGTTGTAGACACAGATTAATTTTTGCTGTGGCCTATGACTCAGACATGTGGTCTATTAATAATAGGTGGTATTTTGTAAAAATGTAGAAAGACTTCAGTATAATTTCAGTTTGAACATAAGTTGCACATTGTTACTTTCGACACCGTTGGTTGGGACAAAAGTTACACACAGGTGGGTCAAAAGTACACTGTTAGACATTTCAAAGGGTTTTTACAGTAACTTACTGGCAACACTGTAGCAAACCGTATTTAATTTACAGTTGCAAACTGTAGCTGTTTTACAGCCAAATACTATTAAAAAGATCAGATTCAACAGTATACTACTGTAATTCATTAATTTTAATATAGATTTCAGTAGATTTTATAAATTTATATATAATTCATTTAAATTTATTTTATTTTTACTCTACATAGGTACTACTGACACTCAATTAAAACAGACACAATAATCACAAAATATCAAATACTTTATTTAAAACAATGCATGTATAACAATACAGTCTTAAACTGCTGGAACAGTGCATCTTCACTATTTCTCCTGTCTTAGGACGTTTTGCAGTGCATTATGTTGTGTCCTCACAAAGAATCTATAGGCAACAGAAACATAATGAAGAATAATGAAGACATGCAGCCAAAGAATACACAGCCATCTGCAAAACCCAGGTGCTGCTCCAAAACGTGGCCACCACCTTTGCTCACTATCCACTTTGTTAATGACAGAAATGTCTTCTCTGAAAAACAAGTAGAAGAAATGGTACACTTTTAAAAGGCAAACCCCACACAGAATACACAAACTTCTCAAAACCATAGTTGTTCTCTTACCATGAACTGTCAGTCTCAGCGTGGTTGGCATGCTCATGTCTTTCTTGATGCTTCACTGCAGTTGCCTTTAAAACACAAACACAACAAAATGCAGTAAATCTTAAATTCCATTAATAATTATAACAAACTAATTCTAAAACTAGAAATACAGCTAACAGTTAGCTATATAACTTGTCTAACCTAGCTAACATAGGATTTTTTTTTTCTCAATAGGCTACTGGCCAACATTATACTAACACCTGAACAAAATTTCTCATTAGTTAACCTAATGTTAATATAGGATAAGTGTTGCTTGTTGAAATTATTTTAATTCAGTAACTTAATTAAATAAGCTGACAAAAACCGTTTGAAACGACATGTTGACAGGTAACGTTAAGTACTGCTATGTTAAACTGGTGTGCAAAAATCTGACAAACACTCAGACAAACGTATATATATTTTTACCTTACTTGCTGGTCTTAATCTCTCGTAAATTGCATCGACACACAGCGCGGATGTTGTCCGGAACTCCTCCGCTCTCGCGGGTTCATTCCCGGGCAAACGCCGCGACTCTGCCCGCTGCTTCAGCGTCTTCCTCGGACACGAGTAGCGCGGCGCAGCGCGACTCGACAAAAGAAGACAATATAGAACTCATGAAATATACAATCTACAGTGGATGCTTACAGTACAGTAATGCCCCGGTATATTTCTGACTTACAGATGTACTTCATGTGTCTTAAACTTTGTCTTTCATGTGTCTGACATGAAAGACAAACGGATTTTCCAGTCATTAAAAGCGATGCAACACATCCAGTGTTGTCCGTCCCAAGCTGTTGTGGCGTTGTAGACACTGTGTAGGGCAAATCTTGTCAATCCAGATATAATAAATGAGGAAAATAAAACGACCTCAATAGAACGCCGCCAATGAGAACGTTACAGCAAATACAGTAGTATACTGCAATTTTAAAAAATACAGTAAGTCTCTGTATTTGGGGTCTGACGTCACAGAAAATTCCCATAATGCAATGGTTATTACAGTTATTTACTGCAAAGGGAATTTGCAGTATTATACTGGGTGATATACAGTTAATAACTGTAGAAATTACAGAAATGTCTAACAGTGTAGCACAACAATACAAGCTAGATTTTTTGTGTTATTCGTTTATTTATTTATTTATTTTTATATATATACATGACTATGAGCTTGTTAATATGTAACTGCAAACATATTTTGTCCTTAATCTTTGCAAAAAATTATTATATTTTCCTTTTACATTTAAGTTTCATCAAATGTTTCAAAACCTGTGTACAAACTTGAATTTGTTTAAATTAGTTATTTATTCAACTTATTTTTATAAAACATTTTTTAACAGAATGAACAATATGAAAATTAAATTAAAGTAGCATAATATAAATTCTCAGCATAATTTAACAGTAGGCCTGTTCATGTTTCCATCCAGTTGTTTGTATGCATAAATTCAAAATGTGCATAAAAACATCTGGAAACACTGCAAATTCAAAGATGGAAGTGGAAAAGCTAAGGTATGGCTAAAACCTAAATATGACTAAGGTAAATGCAATATAGCAGCAGCTCTGAGACTGTTATTCCTGACAGCTAGGTTTATGTCCAGAAACGCCCTCTCATGAACATGTGGCTGAATCAGACCTCAGTCTGTCTTTCTTACCCTCACTCTTGGCATTTTCTTTTGGTATAATACAACATAAACATTTATAATAAACGTTTATAAATGATGCAAGACACAGAAAGTCACCAAATGAGCATGCTGCAGGACAAAAGAAACACTTGTTGTCACTGTAGGGGGACAAAAGTAGCAAGTGTTACTTTCGTCCCGACAGGAACTCCTGACATTTAAATCCAATTTACTTCTATACTAAAAAACTCTGAAAATCCAAACTTCAGGGATGTATTACAGCACTAAATAACATGTAGATTGATCCTTACTGTGACACCTGAAACGAGAAACAACACAACTAATTTGAAAAAAAAAAAAAAGAAAAAAAATTACCGCTTCCATAATTTACTCATTGTATTCGAAAACTGCTTTCCAGACCTAACCGCGGGAAACAATGACGAAATCACGTGATATTTCTCAGCTCCATCAAGTGTTGCGTGCTAAATATGCTCTCATAGCACCGCAGTAAAGATAGTTTGCGGTTTGATATTCGGATTTCTTTTGGCTATAAATACACAACGCGCTGTCATAAACATGCAAATAATCCCGAATGTGGTTCTCCATGATTTGTGAATTCTGGTGATGATGTGCCTTTTGGCCGAAATTTTATTTTATTTTTTCGACTCTTAATTTTATAATGCTTATAGCCCCGAAAGTTGGAAACTTAGCAGACTGAAACCAGTGTCATGTGAACCAGCTTGATCTGTGAATTTTTTCACAGCAAAGCTCTTGTCCGTAACCCCCTTGGTAAGTCCGCTATAGTAAGGAATGTGAAAAATATGCGCTCTTCATGTTTAACGTATTTTGCCATTAAACACGCAGACTGCTCAAATACAAAAACATTGTTTTTAAGTCAAACTCGATTTGTGAAAACTTTCACAATCGCTATTTATTGCGTAACAGTGTTCCTTATGCTCTGCTCTCTTTTTCTTCTATCAGTACTGGTCAGCTGACCCTTCCCTGAGTCATATTATTCACTATTCTGATCTGTGAAAACTTTCACAGTTCAGTACTGGTCAGCTGACCCTTCCCTGAGTCACTAACATCACTATTCTGATCTGTGAAAACTTTCACAGTTCAGTACTGGTCAGCTGACCCTTCCCTGAGTCACTAACATCACTATTCTGATCTGTGAAAACTTTCACAATTCAGTACTGGTCAGCTGACCCTTCCCTGAGTCACTAACATCACTATTCTGATCTGTGAAAATATTCACAGGTCAGTACTGGTCAGCTGGCCCTTTCCTGAGTCATATTAATCACTATTCTGATCTGTGAACATTTTCACAGGTCAGTACTGGTCAGCTGAACATTCCCTGAGTCAGTAACATCACTATTTTAATCTGTGAAAAAATTCACAGTTCAATTTGGGTCAGAATAGTGATGTACATGAATCAGGAAATGGTCAGCTGACCAGTACTGAACTGTGAAAGTTTTCACAGATCAGAATAGTGATGTTAGTGACTCAGGGAAGGGTCAGCTGACCAGTACTGAACTGTGAAAGTTTTCACAGATCAGAATAGTGATGTTAGTGACTCACAGAAGGGTCAGCTGACCAGTACTGAATTGTGAAAGTTTTCACAGATCAGAATAGTGATTTATATGACTCAAGGAAGGGTCAGCTGACCAGTACTGAACTGTGAAAATTTTCACAGATTAGAATAGTGATTTACATGACCCACAGAAGGGTCAGCTGACCAGTACTGAACTGTGAAAGTTTTCACAGATCAGAATAGTGATTAATATGACTCAGGAAAGGGCCAGCTGACCAGTACTGACCTGTGAATATTTTCACAGATCAGAATAGTGATGTTAGTGACTCAGGGAAGGGTCAGCTGACCAGTACTGAACTGTGAAAGTTTTCACAGATCAGAATAGTGATGTTAGTGACTCACAGAAGGGTCAGCTGACCAGTACTGAATTGTGAAAGTTTTCACAGATCAGAATAGTGATTTATATGACTCAAGGAAGGGTCAGCTGACCAGTACTGAACTGTGAAAATTTTCACAGATTAGAATAGTGATTTACATGACCCACAGAAGGGTCAGCTGACCAGTACTGAACTGTGAAAGTTTTCACAGATCAGAATAGTGATGTTAGTGACTCAGGGAAGGGTCAACTGACCAGTACTGACCTGTGAATATTTTCACAGATCAGAATAGTGATGTTAGTGACTCAGGGAAGGGTCAGCTGACCAGTACTGAACTGTGAAAGTTTTCACAGATCAGAATAGTGAATAATATGACTCAGGGAAGGGTCAGCTGACCAGAACTGAACTGTGAAAGTTTTCACAGATCAGAATAGTGATGTTAGTGACTCAGGGAAGGGTCAGCTGACCAGTACTGAACTGTGAAAGTTTTCACAGATCAGAATAGTGAATAATATGACTCAGGGAAGGGTCAGCTGACCAATACTGAACTGTGAAAGTTTTCACAGATCAGAATAGTGAATAATATGACTCAGGGAAGGGTCAGCTGACCAGTACTGAACTGTGAAAGTTTTCACAGATCAGAATAGTGATGTTAGTGACTCAGGGAAGGGTCAGCTGACCAGTACTGAACTGTGAAAATTTTCACAGATTAGAATAGTGATTTACATGACCCACAGAAGGGTCAGCTGACCAGTACTGAACTGTGAAAGTTTTCACAGATCAGAATAGTGATTAATATGACTCAGGAAAGGGCCAGCTGACCAGTACTGACCTGTGAATATTTTCACAGATCAGAATAGTGATGTTAGTGACTCAGGGAAGGGTCAGCTGACCAGTACTGAATTGTGAAAGTTTTCACAGATCAGAATAGTGATGTTAGTGACTCAGGGAAGGGTCAGCTGACCAGTACTGAACTGTGAAAGTTTTCACAGATCAGAATAGTGATGTTAGTGACTCAGGGAAGGGTCAGCTGACCAGTACTGAACTGTGAAAGTTTTCACAGATCAGAATAGTGAATAATATGACTCAGGGAAGGGTCAGCTGACCAGTACTGATAGAAGAAAAAGAGAGCAGAGCATAAGGAACACTGTTACGCAATAAATAGCGATTGTGAAAGTTTTCACAAATCGAGTTTGACTTAAAAACAATGTTTTTGTATTTGAGCAGTCTGCGTGTTTAATGGCAAAATACGTTAAACATGAAGAGCGCATATTTTTCACATTCCTTACTATAGCGGACTTACCAAGGGGGTTACGGACAAGAGCTTTGCTGTGAAAAAATTCACAGATCAAGCTGGTTCACATGACACTGGTTTCAGTCTGCTAAGTTTCCAACTTTCGGGGCTATAAGCATTATAAAATTAAGAGTCGAAAAAATAAAATAAAATTTCGGCCAAAAGGCACATCATCACCAGAATTCACAAATCATGGAGAACCACATTCGGGATTATTTGCATGTTTATGACAGCGCGTTGTGTATTTATAGCCAAAAGAAATCCGAATATCAAACCGCAAACTATCTTTACTGCGGTTCTCATAGCTTGGAAAGCAAATTTAGTCCGGGCTCTGAGAAAATAGCTTTGCTACTTTCGTCCCCGCTCTCCCCTAAAACAAATTACTTACGGGGGAAATAGAAAACAGGTTGTATTTAGATGTTTTGTTTGTTTGTTATAAAACATTGGGCAGGATGATTACGGACGTGTACTCATACAGTAGAGTGTGTCTAAACAGCTCTGCAGCCAGTTATAATAAATGAGCGCACTTCGCAGCGCCACTGACTGACTGACCGCCCGACCGACCGCCTGCAAGTGCTTCTCCATTGGTTACGCGGTTGGATGAGCAGCTACTATCTTTTTTTTCAACGTCGAAAAGTTTTTTATTGACAGCAGCTCCCATTAAACGAAATGCAGCTCGCGGCTTTCCCAGCTTATCGGACTGTGTTATTTAAGGAGAGACAGCAGATGGACTGACCTACTCAATGCCTCTATCTGGCGCCGTGCGGCTGATATAGATGGCTAGTCTTCTGACTACACAAGATGAGCAGAGATGGACCACAATCGACAGGACAACATAAGACATTTATGAAAAGTTTCCCCGAAGAAGCCGTTCTCGCTCGGATCAAGAACAATGTCTGTGAATATCTCGAGCGTGAACAGCACACTTCAGCCTGCGCTCTTTACTTACAATGTTCCTGCTCTCATATTTGGGGTTTTGCTCATTATAGTGATCATTTGTGGAAATGTGCTTGTGTGCCTCAGTGTTTACAAGGAAAAAGCCTTGAAGACAACGACAAACTATTTCATAGTGAGTTTGGCTGTGGCAGATCTGCTGTTGGCCGTTTTGGTTTTACCCCTGTTTGTGTATGCGGAGGTAAGTGATGTGTTAAGCGCAAATACTGTATGTTTGAGACATATAATGAGAAGTTTGTATTTCGTTTGTAAGTTCCCAATATATATTACAAACAAAACATAGCTTTGTAGTAATAGCATTTTTTTTGGAATGCTACCAATTTAGTAGCATGGTTTTATCTGAAGTACTGAAGAGTCATATCATATCAATATACTGTGGTATTAACACATGATACCTCCACTGTACCATAGTATCAGCAGAGCATATTTAAAAGGCATATAGGTCTAGTGTATTTAAAAAAAAAAAACTGCAGGGCAGTGTGTCATTAGGTATAGCCATTTTAAGTAGTGCAGTAAGACTGACAATTTAATTTCAGACGTGATTATGAATGCATTCTAACTTAAATCCTTTCTTGAGCTTTTTAGGTTTTAGGCCACTTATCTTGTTATCCTCAAGTTGCCATCATTTTAAATCGTTGTGGCTTCAGTAGGCTTATTAGGTTAGTTTGACTCGTTTAGAGAATCAAGGACAGTCTGAATCTGTCTGCAAAAAAGTTGCAGTGTAGTTATGAAGATATTGCTCTTCGATATAAATACGTGCAATTTCTTCTTAATTCTTATTAAAACTCTTTTTGACACAATAAATCTGTCCTTCCAGTTTCAAGGTGGTGTCTGGTCCTTAGATGTGGCTCTTTGCGATGGACTAATGACCATGGATGTAATGCTCTGTACAGCATCTATATTCAACCTTTGTGCAATCAGTGTGGACAGGTTTGTATTTCAGTTTCAGTCAAATATCTCTGATATTTTATGCAGCATTACTTTTCCTGAGGAAAGAGAAAAGTTGCTTTGGGAGCCCTGAGGCATTTTCTCGAGAAAGAATGCGAACCGCATAATCAGTTTTTAGGATATTATTTTGACCTAATCAGGGTTGCAGAAGCAGGTCATGCTGGTTTTGAAGTTGTTTTTGTGCGTTAGACCATATTCCAGGAAATCAGTTTTTCCAATTGGACACTGTGTTCTTTGAGTATCTTTACTAAAGAAAGTTAAGATGAGCAATATTCTGTAAATTAGTGGTTGAGTCATGACCCACAAATGGGCCAAAGGTCTGATCTGATAGTGTAAGGGAAAATACGATTGCTAAATGCAAAGAAGTGTCCAGTGTTGGCACAAATTTATTGCTTGCATATCCAAATCAGGCAAATGCTAAACATGGACTGGCTGCAAGACATTCTGTTATCATTAAAAACCATGAATGAAACTATGCAAAAAAAAAAAAAAAAATGAAAGAAAAATATCACCCAGACTAATTTAAACATGGGTTCAATTGCAATGAGAATAAATATGGTTTCTGGTATATTTTGTGCAATGAATTATTTCATGTTAATAATTTTGCATACTGTCGGGTCAGTGCAGCTCATGATAACATTAATACCTTGCTTACTGTCTAATTTAAAGGACGCATTTGTTTACTCATCTGGGTCCTAAATCGAAACCACTTGAGAACCATTTGAGTCTAAAATTTGGCTTTGTTGTGATCATAGTGTTTAGAAAGTTTATATTTCTGTTTGTCCTGATGGTAAATGTCAATATGCATTCTGTTGACAGGTTTATAGCAGTGTCCATACCACTTAACTACAACAGAAAGCATGTTGACTATCGTCAGATTCTCTTACTTTCTGCCACATGGCTGTTGGCGCTGGCTGTGGCGTCTCCTGTCATCTTCGGGATAAACAATGTTCCACAAAGAGACCCCAGAGAATGCAAACTGGAAGACAATAATTATGTAGTATATTCATCCGTCTGTTCCTTTTTCATCCCGTGTCCCATCATGCTCCTACTGTACTTTGGGATGTTCCACGGCTTGCGCAAGTGGGAAGAATCACGCAAAGCCAAGCTGAGAAACAGTATCCAGGCCTGTCGCAGTTTACAGCATGCTGCGGTGGCTGCCGCCCTCCCGCCCTTGGGGGCTTTGCCTGCGTCCCTGCCCCGGGTCATTGAGAGGGACTTGGCCCAGTCCAGACTTGAGGAGCTTGATGACTTCACGCAGCCCGTCTGCCCCTTTCCACCTGAGTATAAAAACAGCCCCATTCAGACTGTGGCCTACCCTGACATTCAATATGGCCAGCCAGCTCAGAGAAAGAAGAGGGCTAAGATCAATGGAAGGGAGAGAAAAGCCATGAGGGTTTTACCTGTTGTTGTGGGTAAGTGTACACTACAATTTTTTTAAAATCTTGGCTGCATATGTGCTGGTGAATATTTATTTGAAAGTTGAAAGTACTTAATATTTAACTAATTTAATGACTTAATAATACAACTTAATAAATGCTCCTGAGTTTTTTTCAGTTTCAAAATCAGTTTAATTATTATATGTAGGTAGTTATAAGTTTCAAAACTTCAAATTAAATTGCCACTAAAGTTGGATTTCTCTGGAACACACAGATAAAATGAACTACAGGCAAATCCCTCTATCCAATTATGATGTCATGGTTCACCTGGTGCCTTAACCTAATTTCTAGGCCACCATTCATTAACACAGAGACATAATAGCAATGATTAAACTTGTGTTCTTCATTATTATTATTATTATTATTATTTTTAATAATATGTTTTTATTTTTTATTTATTTATTTATTTTATTGTCATTGTTGCTGAAAACTTGTTTACAATGTTAAATCATAGCTGATCCAGAGGGAAAAGTATATTTCTATAATGTTTTTGTAACTTCATATTATATTATATTATATTACATTATATTATATTAGTTATATTACATTAGTTTTATCTTTCTCATTTATACTTGCTTATAGAGGAAAAATGACATCCATATGACTTTCTCTTTTTTTCTGCAGAACACAAAAGAAGATATTTGGAAAAACGTTGTCCATACAACATTAGACCCAATTTACTTTCATTGTATAGACAAATAACAGTAAAAAAAAGACAAAAAATGTCCACCGAACTAATGAAGTCAAACAGATTTGAAACAACATGAGAATGAAAATTAATGAAAGATTTTTTATTTTTGTGTGAACTACCCTTTTAAGGAATAGTGGCACAGCTCACCCCACTCTTTGCTATATAAAATTATATATATACAATTTCCATCATAAAATTTGCATTCTGTTGGTTATCAGACAATATATCACATATCCAGACAATTTCAAATGGTTTGTCAGGTAACCTAAAAGTGCTTTACGTGGTAGCACCTTAATTAACTGTTTTATTAAAGTCAAAAATGTTATTTAATATGAAAAAAAAAAATAAAAATAGTTGGGGAGAGAGATAACGGTTCCAAAGATTCAGTAAACATTTATTGCATCACAGAAACATCTTATTGAAGTTATGCAGATGATCTGAAACTTATTCTAACTCCATTACTGGGTATTTATAGAAATACCATTACTATACTTGAATAATTCAGCAGAGCTGAGGCCACTGGAGGAGCACATTAATATCTATAATATACATGAGGTTGATTTATATGTGTAGCTTTGTCTCACATGTTATTCATAACATTTGATTTGACATGGTTTGGTCACTTTTATAAGACATTCTTATGCCAGCATTGCGTAATGCAGAATTAATGGCTGTGATTTTGCAGGTTTCTGGGTTATCCAAAGCTTTCCAGAGCTCTTTAAAGTCATTCATGAATATTTTGAGCCTTGACTGCTCTTTTTTTCGTTTGCTTTATAAGAACAGAAGCAGGACTCTGACCACAATGTTCTGCCTATTAATGGAACAATTTGGGATTGTTATGGCATGCTGTCATCCATCACAGAAAATAATTTTGAATCCCATAAAAATGTCTAACAACAAACAAAGAACACATTTACAGTAATGAACTAGGCATTCTGGGAGGTTAAAATACAGATGCAGTTCCTGCTTTTAGTTTTGTTGAAAGCACTTATCTTAATTAGCTATACACAAATGTGAGGGATTTTTAATCAGTAAAGTCATATAAATGGTCCTTTCAGTAATGTAACCACTGTTTTATGTGGAATTCATATGGGTAGATTTTATGTAAAGTGTGTTTTATGTAAACAATTCTTCTCATGCAGTCTTTTCTGGACTGGATAGAGTCATGACACTTACTTAAATATTATTAAAAGTTATCACGCTAGTCTCATGTAATGTTAAATTCTTGACAGTGTGGATTTTAACATCCCTTACTAATGCTTACTAATGGATCCTCCGTTGTGAATGGGTGCCGTCTGAATGAGAGTTCAAACAGCGGATAAAAACAGCACAATAATCCACACGACTCCAGTCCGTCAATAAAAATATTAAAAAGTGAAAAGCTACATGTTTGTAATCAATGAAATGCATCATTTAGATTTTTTTAACTTTAAATTGTTGCTTTCATATAAAATGTGAATCCTCTTTCTTAAGTAAAAAAGTCTCCTGATTTAATCTTGTCTGAATCAGGAAAGAAATTTGCACAGATCAAGCAGTTGTTTATAAGATAAAAAAGTCCTGAACAAATATGTTGTTGTAATTTGATGGAGAGGTAAAATAAAAGTTTGAGTTTACGTAATAATTGTGTATGTACTCTGTGTAACTATTATGTATATATAAATACAAACACATTCATGTATATATTTAATAATTATTTACAAGTATATGTATTTATTATAATTTTTAATTAATAATTTATATTACATATAAATAAAAATATTTTGTGCATAACATATTTCTCCTAAATATATACATGAATGTGTTTGTATTTGTAAATACATAATAATTACACACAGTACGCACACATATATTAGGCAAACTTTTATTTCGTATGCGATTAATTGCAATTAAAGGAGAAGTCCACTTCCAGAACAACAATTTACAAATAATTTACTCACCCCCTTGTCATCCAAGATGTTCATGTCTTTCTGTCTTCAGTTGTAAAGAAATTATGTTTTTTGAGGAAAACATTTCAGGATTTTTTTCCATATAATGGACTTCATTGGTGCCCCGATTTTGAACTTCCAAAATGTAGTTTAAATGCAGCTTCAAAGGGCTCTAAACGATTCCAGCCGAGGAAGAAGGGTCTTATCTATCGAAACGATCGGCCATTTTTTTTCAGAAAATAATATTTTTTATACTTTTTAAGCACAGGCTCTGCGATGCGCGTTCACAACGCTACGTACGCCGAATGGTCACGCGGAATGTAGGTGGATCTACGGACCCAGTGTTTACAAAGCGAACGCGAAGCGATCGTTTTTTTTTTTTTTTTTTTTTTGAAAAATACAAAATTGTATACTTTTTAAACACAAAAGCTCATGTAGCACTAGCTCTGGGATGTGCGTCCACGACGCTACGAATCATCATCTGTGTACTCCGTAGGTAGAGTATGGCGAAAAACTCCATCTCATTTTCTCCTTGAATCGTCCGACATTGTTGTACCTTTTTGTTTGTAAACAGCGTTTGACTTATTTGCACTTCCTTAGTCTTTGCACGTTCGCTTTGTAAACACTGGGTCTGTAGATCCACCTACGTTCTGCCTGACCTTTCGACGTGATTCAATAGTGCGTAGCGTCGTGGATGCGCATGTCAGAGCTAGTGCTACATGAGCTTTTGTGCTTAAAAAAGTACACAAAATTTTATTTTCTGAAAAAAATGACAGATCATTTCGCTAGATAAGACCCTTCTTCCTTGGCTGGGATCGTTTAGAGCCCTTTGAAGCTGCATTTAAACTACATTTTGGAAGTTCAAAATCGGGGCATCAATGAAGTTCATTATATGGAGAAAAATCCTGAAATGCATTCCTCAAAAAACATAATTTCTTCCTGACTGAGGACAGAACATCTGAGCATCTTGGGATGACAAGAGGGTGAGTAAATTATTTGTAAATTGTTGTTCTGGAAGTGGACTTCTTTAATCGTTTGACAGCCCTAGAGAGGACAACAGGGTATAGACTTTTTTCACTGGAGGAAGTGTTTTTTTTAATTATGGTCTAATATTTTGGCCAGAAGCTACAGTTTAAAGTTAAAATGTGTTAATGATGGACTTGTTTCTTATAAACATGCAGCTTTTCACTTCCCACAATGTTAAGTTACTGAAGTCATGTGGATTACTTGTGGATTATTGTAATGTTTTTATCAGCTGTTTGGACTCTCATTCTGATGGCACGCATTCACAACAGAGGATCCACTTGTGAGCAAGGGATGTGTTCAAATCATTTCTGATGAACTCATGTAAATTTTTTTTGGGGGGTGAACTATTTCTTTAAAATAAATGAAAATTTAGCTTGTTTTTACAAGCTGGGGAACTGGAATTCTTTTGATTAAAAAACAACTTAATTAGCAAAACACAAATGAACATATTTTGTACACCTTAATGTAAGGGTTGTATAATAGTTTAATGGAAAATGCTCTGAAAATGCATCAAATTGTGTGTTGTTCCTGCAGGTGTCTTCCTCTTCTGCTGGACTCCTTTTTTTGTAGTTCACACTACACGAGCCCTGTGTGAATCCTGTCACATATCTCCAGATCTGATGAGCACAGTGACATGGCTGGGTTATGTGAACAGCGCTCTGAACCCAATTATCTACACTGTCTTCAACACTGAATTCAGAAAGTTCTTTAGAGGATTTCTTTCCCGCTGCTGTTGACATCCACCGAACGGTCCATAAGACATAATTGCCATAATTCATGCTAAAGACATTCACAGTTGTAAGTTGGACTGCAGCTGTTTACTTTTGTTGTTTTGTTTTGTAATAATCCTGCCAATACTTTATTTCTTTGTGCCTTCCACGTACTACATCCATATTTTATATATAGTGGACTTTATATTCAGTGCAACAAAACATTCTCAGTGGTGCCTAGAACATTTGTGCAGCATTTTAAAATATGCCATGCTCTGTTATATGCCTCAGTCTTAGTTAAGATAAATGATACAAAATACATAATGCATTGCATATTTCAGATCTATGAGATGTTATTGCCTGCGGGAATATTTTAAATAAAAGACCACAATGTACAAACTTTGTGATTTAGTAACAGTACAGGCCCTTAAGTGGCACTGCATATTTTGATACATGTGATTTGTGTAGCTTTGAGTTTAAATTTCATTCTTCTGAAAATGGAATTTGCATATCGCTATAAAATACATTTGTGATAAAGCTGCTAGATTCTCTAACAGAGGTTTAAAACGGGGCTTCCTTAATGTTACAGTGAGTTGAAGCTCCTCTGCGAAGGCCCCAAAACATCATGAGAAAGAGTCTAATGAAGTTCCTGAAAAGCCCCAAGGATTTTTACCATACTTGGTTCTAGCTTTATTCTTTGAGCACATCATCTGTGTGCAGTGAAGAAAGGATCAGACACCTGGGCAGAATTCCCACTTGTCTCTTTTTTTCCCTCTCTTATTGAATTATAAATAAAATGTCTGCATGATCAAGTGCAGCTTCTCCCAGGCTCCCAAGCCTGACACTGGCATTTCATAGAGAATTAAGAACAACCAAGGCCTTGGTGAACATCTGTCTTTCCCAACTATTGGTACCCTTGTTCATCCGATTCTTGCAAAAAAAAAAAAAAAAAAAGAGGTACTTTTATTGAATAAAGGTACATGCATACATTAAAATTTATGTATTAGGACAATAACCTATATAATGTGTAGACAGAAAACTTGAAATCAGCTGGGTGCCTATCCATCAGTTTTATATCTCAGTCAAAAAAGATGGATCTCTCTTTTTTTTCCTAATCAAAACTTACGTCTATCTCAGATGATGGTCCCACTGTTAATATATTTGGGTGTGTTCAAATGCATGGTGTCACCCTGCAGTCTTAAAAATAAAGTTTCAAAAAAGGTTCTTAAAGCCTGATGCCATAGGAGAACATTTTTTTATTTTACCATGATACCATTGTAGAACCATTGAAGTTCTAGGGTTCTTTAGAAAAACATCTATGTACTTGAGGATCTATGTACTATACACAATTCTACATAACTGGTTCAAAGTCAGAGTTGGAAAGTTGTTTTTCCACAAATTTTGTATGTATGCAAATTGTGTAATGTCCAAGATACACAATTCTAGTAATTGTGCAGTTAATACTCGTATTTTCATAAAGTTCTGGAATATTTGTCCTCTCCCCAAATTTGTCTGTACCAAAACACTGTAATATATAATTTAATAAGGAGGATTATATTTACCTATTAAGATTTTGCTTACATCTACCTTGTAAATATATTTTTTCAGAGGTAAATATTTCAAGTGTAATTTATGAGATTTGTTGTATTTTGAATCCAATTTTTCTTTGTTAAAGGCAAAAAGTTGATCATACTAATTTAAAACCTAAGGATTCCTTTGAATTACCTTGAACCAAACTATCATCACATCTTGATAATTCAGTATTAGGGATGTAACGAGATCCGATATATCTCATGATGATATCCTCGCAAAATATTTTGCAGTGTTTATATTAGAGCTGCGTGATTAATCCTTAAAATATCCAGATCTCGATTCAAAAACACACGAGATCTTATTCCTGAATGACAGATTTAGCTATGTCTATTAAGACTGTTTCACATCGCGAGTGTCAGTGGAGCCTGAGAAGCACGTTTTGTCGCTGCCCATGTTAATGAATCAGAGGGTCCGGGTAAAAGTAAACGCAGAAAGATCAACACAAAGTCTTTTTAACCATATTATAATCAATAGTTCTGTGTTACAGACATTTAAATAATAGAAGTAATGGGATAAAAGTTTATAGTTTGGGTATAAACACTTATTGTCTTAAAGTAGCGATCAAAACGAAAGTATCTTAACACTTGTATGTATAGTAACGCTTATCCTCTTCCGCCAGGAGGTGGCGAAAACTGCCCGTTTAAAAAAGTATATAATTGAATCATTCACTCAGGAGATTTCAAAAGTCTTAATGAAGTGAGACACTGATTCCTTCATTGAATGTTTTGTTTGTTTATTTGTTTGTTTAAATGAATATACATTTTTAAAAGACTTAAGCAATGAGCAGTTTGTCAGAACCACTAGTAAATTACGTTATTTAGTTTAGTTTTCTAATCTTTTTTCTCCAAAATCGTGAGAGAATCATGGCCTCCAATTTATTAAAAACAACTGGGATTCTCAATTTATCCAGAATCGTGAAGCTTATGTTTAAATGTTGTTTATTACTGCATATAATTCATTAAAATGGAAGTTTAATTTATAAGTTCAAAATGCACCTACATTTTTTTGCATTTTGTCTTTTTCAGTTGAATAAAAGACTATTTTCCCTATATATTTAATCACTGAGGATTTCTTAAGAAAAGTTTAAAAATCTCAAAAAAAACACCCAAAAAAACACAAAGATGTCGCTGCCGAAAAATGATTCATGTTTCCGTCATGACTGTTACAGCATTGACCATTTAAGATACATTCCAGCCCAGCTCAAATATGCTAATCAGCACATGTTTAGCTAGCACAGTTCTAAACAGCTGTACACATATAAAAACTAAATGTTATAGAATAAATCCCAAAAATGTGTGCTTAATTACAGAAAAAAAGTTGTTTGGTAGTGACGTTCCTTACAGTTACACACAGATTTTCAGACTTTTGAAAACATGTACCTAAAAATAATGGGGCCTATCTGCTCACACCTTGTAGAGAAAGAGGGACACATGAATATTTCCTGATCATAAATCTCAGCCAATGAACTAAAACAATTTCGGTAGTGACATTATTTATTTATTTATTTTCTTTATTTACATAAGCTTTATAATTTACAAAGAAAATATTAAATAAATATTATTTGAACTTCACTTTTTTTACAAAATCAAAAAGATATTTTTAAAAAGCATCAATAGAATAAAATGAAAAAAAAAAAAAAATTCAATATAATTTTCATAAGTTGAAATTTAGGGGTTAGGGTTCGGGACAGCCATCTCCCAATTGAAATTACCAAATAAATGATTTTAAATATACTATGGTCATTCTATGGAAATGTCCCGTTTTCTATTTCTAGTCTTTACAGAAATATTACACTTGAAAAACACTTACAATTTCTTTATATTTTAAAATGAAACAATATGTTATTTCAACAATTACACCTTCTTGAGCCATTAATGTGCCAATATTTGTTTTTAAATTAATTATATATAATTCCAAGCACCACAAAACCGCTCATCCCCACAGCCATGTACAGAGGGAAAGTGCTTTATTTTTATATGATGTAAATGGCAGGAAAAAACTAAATGCTGAATAAATATTATAAAATCTATAATAAAAGTAGTGGTAAACCCAGCAGTTGTGGTTTTACCATTTAACAAAATTTTGAAATAAAAATCACACTGATGACATCACTTGACTTCCTTTTTCCTGTTCACTAAACACTATCTATGAAAAAGGCCCATGTTAAGTCCACTGTCTCTTTTCAGTTATCAGAATTTTTCTCGTTTATCTCAGGATTTCATATGGAGCTTTTAGTTGAAGTCACTGGTGTGACCTGCTTTGTTGTTAGGGAATTGTAAAAAAACTAGAATACAAGTGGATTAAACTACTTGATTTAGTGAGTATACCATGACTGACAACATGTGGTTTGATACCTTGCAGCAGACATTTTGTAAAATGCGTTTTCCATGAAAACTCTCTCTCAGTTGTTACTGTCACTGGTGTTACCTTTCTTATGGGTAACAACAGTGAAAATCATATTATGATTCATTATGTCACTGGTCTTACTGTGTTTTTTTTCCCCGTCACATTAAATAAATAAAACATAATCTCCTTATTTCTTGCATTTTAATTATTTTTCTGTAACTCTGATGACATGCTGAAAAAAAAAGAGAGAATATTTCATAAATAACTTGCCAAAAGAAGGTAACACCAGTGACAAAAAATGGTACATGTGTAAAATAATGATCAAATTATCAAATAATTGTGCAAAAAAAGATTAATCATTAAGCTGTCATTTATATGTATTTATGAAGTAAAAGGTAATCAGGTAAATTAAGTAAGTTTTTTGGTTGTGGGACTACACCAATTCTGTAGAATGGCCCACATATGAAAATCTGTGTTTGCTCAATAATCACATTTTGGATCACACTATGACATGCATATCCTACTGCTTCATTCTCAATGCTGACTAGAAAACAAGGCCATTCTTCAACAACTAAGCTAATATGCTTCTTGTTCAGGGCACAGCAATCTCATGGACCACTGACACCTCCTCTGTGACAACCAGCCTGCATATTCTATGTCCCCATGAGAGCATCCAAAATATTCCTGTTTGACTTGTGTTTAACCTCCAGAGATTTTGTCATATCACCATTCTGCTCTGGTCTCTTCACTGGCTGGCTGTCATACTGTGTCATATAATGTGCTTCTTGAAACTTCGATTTTTGTTCCTTCCATTAGACATCTTGAATTGTTGGATAATTGAGGGTATTGTTTTGCTGTATCCGTCCAGACCCTGTATAGTACCGAGCAAACAGGCCGAACTGAATTAGACAGAGAGGTAGTGTCTGGCATACTCAGACACTGTGACACAATGACACAATGAACTGAGCAGTTCACCTTCTCAACAGACAAAACAGCCAAACAATGAGTCCTCTGCAGTATCAGCCTGCAACTATTTTCCTTATTGTTTGTCAGTTTATGGAAGCTTATGAATGTGGTGAGCACAGAGGTTGTTTTTCTTTCACTCCAACAATGTCAAAACCTGCAAAGAAGTTATATGGCATGACAAACCAAACCAGAAAATGCATTGCTATTTTTACTGGATAAATGACGCATCTATGTGTGGGCAGTAAATTGAGGCATAACATATAACAGTAAATTTACATGATTAAAAAGTCCTCTCAAATTAAACTGCATTTAATTCCAGCAAATCTCTTAACATGTATAAATATTTGTATTAATAAGAAGACTTATCAACTGAGACATAAACTGAGCACGTTTCACATGCATCTGATGAACAGAAATAGAATAATGAGTCCCTAAGCGATATCAAGTCACAGTGAGTATCTTTTAGCCACCAGCTGCTTTAAGAACTACAGTGCATCTCATCTAGTGCATCTCATGTACTGCACCAGATTGGCCAGTTCTTGCTGTGAGATGTTACTTCACTCTTCCAGTTGCAAGTTCTTGATCATGTCCAGGGGGACACATGTTTACATGTGGTTTGCCACTGCAAGGACATTCAGCTGTCCTTCTTGTCTCTCTGTAGCAATGTTTTAGGCATCTTACACAACAGACACTGCAGTTTATTGTTAGCCTCATCTGAAGTCCTCATGCTTCCCTGCAGGTGGAGGACAATGGCCTGTTTGCACAGGTAAGCAAGAACCCTGGGCATGTTTTTCACGTGCTTTTCAGACCCTGAAAGGGATAATTCACCCAAAAATGAAAATTCTGTCAGTAAAGTTTTAGTTTACTTCCAAAACAAGAATTTACATATAATGTACTCATTGTCATCCAAGACTTTCATGCCTTTCTTTCTGCATTCGTAAAGAAATTATGTTTTTTGAGGAAAACATTTCAGGAATTATCTCCATATAGTGAACGTCCAAAATGCAGTTTCAATGCAGCTTCAAAGAGCTCTAAATGATCCCACCCGAGGAAGAAGTGTCTTATCTAGTGAAAGAATGGTCAATTTCTAAAATAAATTTACAGTTGATATACTTTTTAACCTTAAATGCTCATCTTTTCTAGCTCTGCCATGTGCATGTGTACTCTGTGTAATCCGGGTTAACACAGTTAGGTTAGGTTAAAAAACTCTCATCTCATTTTCTCCTCCAACTTCAAAATCATCCTACATCGATGCAGAAATACCGACCCAGTGGTAAAAAAGGTAAAACAACAATGTATGACGATTTTGAAGTTGGAGGAGAAAATGAGATGGGAGTTTTTCAACCTACCCTAACTGTATTGACCCGGATTACACAGCGTGCACATGCGCATTGCAGATCTAGACAAGAAATTCCTGAAATGTTTTCTTCAAAAAAACATAATTTCTTTACGACTGAAGAAAGAAAGGCATGAACATCTTGGATGACAACCTGGTAAGTACCTTATCTATAAATTTTTGTTCTGAAGTGAACTACTTCTTTTAATTACTCAACCTCATGTTGTTCCAAACCTGTAAGACCTTCGTTCTTCAGAAAAAAAAATTAAGATATTTTTTAAGAAATCTGAGAGCTTTCTGACCCTGCATAGACAGCAATGGTCCTACCACTTTCATGGCCCAGAAAGGTAAGGACGTCATTACAATAGCCCATGGGACATCAGTGGTTCAACCTTAATTTTATGAACCTACAAGAATACTTTTTGTGTGCAAAAATAACAACTTTATTTAACAATTTCTTCTCTTCCCTGTTGTGTCCAAAATCACCCATATGCTTGCTTAATATCTTCTAAGCTACATTACTCCACTAATATAGTGCACTTGAAGTAGTGAATAAAAAGTAATGGATAAATTCAGAAACTAAGTGAAAAAGGCTGTGAAAGCCATCTTTTTCTCAGACATGGGAATTTTTTCAGCGTAACCCTCAGTTCATGAGTATTCTCTAGCGGCTAGCCACTGAGTGCACATTAGCTGTACACTCGTCACTGCGTTGCATTATGAGACTGAATGAGTGCACTCGATAATATCCACTATGATTTTGGACACCATTACAAATGGCTGTCCCCTCAAATAAACAGTGCAGTATATAATGTAATAGGGAGCAATTTCCCTACAAGTTCACTTACAGTAGGTACCCTAACAGAGTAACCACCAGGTGTAAATTATCACATTAATTATAGACATATTCCTCTATATTGACATATCAGAAAATATTTAAATCTCTTTTTCAATCTTCAATGAACAGCATGTCTATCAAAGTTTAGCTTGTTCTGTCTTTACAATAATTGCACTTGGTTTGACATTTTCATATCTACTCTAATGCAGTGACAATCATATATTTTCCCCACACATAAGTGCCTTTCAAAAGCCTGTAATGCAGATTTGATGCAACATATTTCATATGTAACATTCTAGATTGTTTTAGTGTGACATGACCCGTTGGGGGGAAAATGCAACACAATTTTGGGAATCAAAAAGCAATTAAACAGCGAGCTTACTGAGAACAGCCTTGCCGTGTGCTTGACAATCACTCAGGGTAAAGTATTTAAAGCCAGAAGTCTTAAAACTTTCCTATAAATGTTGTATGTTAAGGTACTTTGATAATGTCACATTTATAATTATAAAGAACTGAATACTACATTTGACAAATATGATACAAATCCTACACACTCACACAAGATAAAGACTCCGAACTTAGAAAAAGCTTTTATTGTTCATCAGAGTGGTTTTCCCTAATGAGATCAACTGACCAGCTGAATGCCACTCAATCTCAGAACCACCGTTAGTTACACAATGAATTAATCATACCACACAGTCATATTGTTTGTTTAACATGACGAATACCAGCCAGCTAAACAAAGATTGTCAGCTACATTATTGTACTCATTATTTTAAATAGTGCTTGTGAATTACCACATTGCCTTTATGCTCAACCCAGTATATTCAAGTACACCTTGTCAACAAATGAAACCCAGTCCCGTCAGGGCTTGCTGACAACTGAGACAGAAGTCACTCACTGGGCTTTCCAAAGGGCTGAGCAACAATCAGTCCCATTCTGGGTCTCCAGATCCCATGTCAAAATGAAATTTATTTGCTCACTCCTCCTTGTTCACTGTCTATAGAAAATGAAGGGAAATCTTCAGATACTGTATCTCTAGTTTTTAGGCCTTTGAAATGAGAACAAACATTTATATAGACTGCTTCCTAACAAAGAAAGAAACATTAAACACGGTTAAAGTTAAGTAAAGCATCTTCAAGCTGTTTTGTCAATGTTATTAATGTTATTAAATTGGGCCAGTCTTTAAAATTAAAGTCATGAAGAACATTCTAGCAAATGAGGTATATAAAAGATGACAGATAATGGTGCAAGAGCAGCATAAAAAATTTATTTCTCCATAACTCTTGTAGAATACAAAAATTTATGAATGTTCTGCTGAGTACAGCAGACTAATCTACACACATCTACTCATATGATTTATATATGTAAGAACAGAGATTGATTAAAACTTACCTTTCTCCGCCAACATTCATTAGGACTTCTAATTCCTGCTTCCAACCAAGGAGCTCCACCAGCTTTTTTACCCCACTCACCACGTCACCCAGCTCAGCCACGTCATTGTGACGTTGGGACCCCCAAGCAAACGGCCCCACAAGATCTCGATTTATCAAAAGCCGTGACACAGAACCACGCACGGCACCAGCCAAGCTGGCGAAGGGCTCCACCTGGCAATTCAGAAAATAGATAAGTCAACAATGACATCTGCTGGGGATGTAGTTCCATTACACATGGACTATTTCTGCAAATGGTCTGCAGAAAGTATGCCGGTATACTTGGTAATGCCCTCTAATTAATTGTAATAAAATATAAGGCCTATGAGCAATTTTACTCTTGTAGCCATGCGATATGGCTGTATATCAGCAAGCGTGCCAGTAGCTGTGTTTCCATCAAGCTGTTATTATGCACATTTTGAAGTATCGCATCAGAAATGAGTGATGGAAATGGCAAAATTCTAATAGAAATAAAAAAAAATCCCTTAATTCACAAAAAAGTAACTTTGCGATATAGGACGGGAAAACTTGACTAACCAGTAGTGTTGTCACGATACCAACATTTTGACTTCGATACGATACCTGACTAAAATATCATGATACTACTACTGATCCAATACTATGAAAAAACATAGTCAACAGGAAAAGTACTTTAATAATAGATGATTATAAAGAGGGCCCTATGAAATCTGTTTTATTTTTTCCTAAATTCGATTTTAATTTTTCTAGACTCTATTTTAATGGTTACATTAAAAAATATTTATCAAAAAGCATGTCTAATTAATTGAAATTATGAAACTTGTAGAATTTAACAGCAATTTATTAAGTTGAACAAAAATTACATGTTTTTAAGGCCCTATGAAATACGTTTTATTAGTTTTGTTTGTGAATATCTGTTTTCCATTAATTTTCTGAATTTGATTCATTCTATTTAATCATTTCATTACATTTTAATAATCAAAAGCATGTCTGATGAATTTATAAAAGATAATTAGATTTAATAAAGAATTAATTTATTATAGGCTATTTCTTTCTTACTTTCTTTCTTTCTTTCTTTTTCAGAAATACTGTGTTGTGTATTTACAATTTTCTGGTAAATAAATTCTGGTAAATATTCCCTCAACATTGTTTTAATAATATTTTTATTAGTAGTAGTAGTACTATCTTCACGTTAAGTAATATATTAATATATTTCTGACTGTCAATTTAAACCAAACTTTTAATTTATCAGGTTTCTGTGAAGACCTTTAGGGTCTTCATTATAGGGCGATAGTTTTCCATAAAAGAAACGGTAAAATTCTCATGAAGTGACTCTCAGAGCAGTTCTACAGATTATGTTCATGTGTTCATGTACTCATTTTTTGTCCCTTTAAGTTTAAGTCCCTTTAAGTTGTCCCTTTTGCAGCTTCAAAGGGCTCTAAACGATCCCAGCCGTAGAAGAAGGGTCTTATCTAGCGAAACAATCGGCTTATTTTCTTTAAAATAATGACAGTATATATACATTTTAACCTCAAATTCTTGTCAAAAAACTCCCATCTAATTTTCTTCTCTAACTTCAAAATAGTCCTACATCGCTGCAGAAGTACTGACCCAGTGTTTACAAAGTGAACATGCAAAGAAAATCAAATGCCCTTTACAAAAAAATGAAAACAGCAATGTAGGACGATTTTGAAGTTGGAGAAGAAAATGAGATGGGAGTTATTCGACATACCCTAACTGTCATGAACCGGAATACACAGAGTTCACACAGAGCTAGACAAGACGAGTGTTTGAGGTTAAAAAGTATATAAATTGACAATTTTGTTTAGAAAAAAAATAAAATAAACATAATTAAAAAAAAATATTTCTTTACGATTGAAGAAAGAAAGACATGAACATCTTGGATGACAAGGGGGTGAGTAAATTATCTGTAAATTTTTGTCCTGGAAGTGAACTCTCCTAACTAAAATCATGCCAAGTTCCTGGGGTGAGAATGTGTCTAAAAGCAGGTACTTCCTATAGAGCAGGGGTGGCGAACGTCGGTCCTGGAGAGCTGCAGCCCTGCATAGTTTTGCTTCAACCCTAATCAAACGCACCTGAACAAGCTAATCAAAGTCTGAAGGGTTACTAGAAAGCTACAGGCAGGTGAGTTTTAATTAGGGTTGGAGCTGAACTCTGCAGGGCTGCGGCTCTCCAGGACTGGAGTTCGCCACCCCTGATATAGAGTGAAAGCCCCTTAAGACTCAACTACGTAAGTGCAGGCCAACCAGACATGGCCAACAGACACATAAAATATGGCAACTAATTGGTTTAAATGTACTAAACGGGCTTGGTCTCACATTGCATTTGTTCAATGGGTACAAATCCAGAGCTAAGCTTTACAAGAAGCTCATTATCAGATCCTGCAGCTTTTCCTCACCTCTAGAGATGTTCCCATGACAATCAGTAAGTCTGCTATTGGGAAGTCTGTAAGGTAGGTGAAGAATTGCTGAGGGAGCTCCTCACCAAAGAACACAATGTCAGGCTTGATGATTCCTTTACAAGTAGGGCATTTGGGTATTGTTCCTTCCATGATATCATTCTAATAGGAGACAGCCATAAGTTAGGAACTCATTATTTCAACAACCATACCATAATTAAATCAAAGCAAAAGAATATCCTATCAGAATCAGACTGTGCCATGCTTGTTTATAATTGAGTTAATTATGAGTTTATTTGAACTGCAGGTCCAGGGGTAAAATATCAATCAATACCATAGTTCAATGACACATACTTACCCTGAGTTCCTCTCCCTTGTAATTCTGTCTGCAAACTGTGCATGTGGCTGTGGCAAATGTTCCATGTGCCTCCACCAACATCTTTGGAGGGATGCCAGCCACTGAAATCAATAAAAGATCAATGACATTCATAAATGATTTACACAACTTTGATGCTGCTTGATCTTTTGATACTAATAAATAACAGATTTAATTAAAAATAATTTATTTATTATATGAATCTGGAGCTGGCTGCACCAGCTCTGTGTAAGCTACAGCTTAGCCTAGTTTTGATGTAACTTGTGTACTACAAAATATTTTTGCGTTGCACTGTTTAAGTTCAACTTAAATTTTTACTGAAGCCTCCGACCAGGAGACGGTTGAATTGCATCAATAGGCTGTTGTTTTACCTCACAGACTTCAGTCCATTAGACATATATGAAAATGTTGACATTTACACTAATTTGCATTTTAAAGGAGAGAACATTATGTCAATTAATTACTTTCTGGCTTTTATTTTTTTGTTTCTCTTTATATCAGTGTTTATCCTTATTCATTTCAAAGACAGTTTATGAATGTTATCTACATATAAAAATACCTATTATGTTTTTCATGATTAAATAGTATAATTTTTCAATGGAAACTTATCTTAACCATTAGCTGCGCAAAGAAAATGAACTTCACTCACTTCGCTCTAGTCCATCAATGTTTTGTGTGTACATCCTGAGTAGTTGTCCCTTATCATGAAGCAGACGAATGAAGTAGTGCGTCAGATTGGGTTGGTAATTACCAGGATAAAGCTCTTTGGCAAGAGCGAAAAAAGGGTTTGGATTGTGATGAAAGTAATTTATTTCAAATATGGCCTCAGCATAAGGCAGATTGTACTGTTGAAGGTTGTCATAAAGACCGCTGCCAGGCGTTCTGTGGGAGAAATAAGACTTGAGAAAAGTTGCAACCATCTCAAAGCTGTACTAGGGGACAACTGCACTTATGAGTCCTATTTTACCTGAAGTCTGGGATTCCACTGGGTGTGCTGATACCTGCCCCTGCCATCACCACTATTCTTTTGAACTTGCGCTCTCTGATGTTTTCTGCAATGTCCTCCAGAGTCTGCTGACGAACATTGCCACGGCCTCCTCCAAACAGCCCTCTTACTCCACCACATCTTATGAAGGCAGCTCTGTCAGGTCAAAATGTCTGATCAAAGTTCAATTCACTGAGAAATTTCTGGGATTCAGTGGGATCATAACTGAGGAAAAAAGAAAAAAAGCAATACTTACGGACAGTAATGGAATTGTAAAAGAAATACAGCACCCTTCTGTGTATGAGGAATATGTGACAATATCGTTTGATGGGCAAGGTTTGTTCTTGACAGATCTGAGGAAAAGCATCATTGTAAGATTCTCTCCTACCACTGATCAAAAAGAAATAACAGCATTACAGACTAATCACCCAAAACTAAGCTATATTGCACACATCAAAAATAGCATGCTTTTAGGAAGCACTGCTTCTCTATTAAATTTACATTGTTTTAATCATGTTTACGCAAAGATATATTTTTTAGCGCAGAAACAGTAATTCATCAAGTATTAGTGTATAAATAAAAGTACCACGATTGTCAGTTTGTAACATCACAACAGCAGTACATAACTAAAGTGTACAAGAGAAACATAACTATGTCAATAACAAGACAATAGCCTACTTTGTGTAGTAGACAGTCCTCGTCTCCATACAGATTTCTCTGTAAAACAGCGTATGCATACATTTAGACCCGTTTTTAAGTACAGCATAATGGACTCTGGCTAGTACTTCTATTTTGTCAAAAAGCATACATTATTTAAACGAATTTGCTACAGTACATAAAAACATGCAGGAACAGAATCAGACTGGTGACGCAGTTATTACCGTAACAGACCTATCGAGTTAACATGAAATTATATGACAGACGAAAAACGCAAAATGTCCATTCATTCTCACATATGTATGCACTAAAATATATTATATCCATAAACCATGATAATATAATGGTTGTTACAGGCTTTTAAATAAGCGTTATGTATAACTGATTTTAGTTTAATATTTATAATGCGTAATTACTACAGTACTTACGATTGGATGCGTTTCTGATGACAACATGCTCACTCTTTTTGACATGATTGCAATAATAAAATATATACAAATAAACATTTAACTAAATAAATAGTAATAAGTAGTCAAAATATGTATTTTTTCTTTATCTTCGATGTGCAGTGTGTATGCATGTATATGTGTAGGCTAGTATGGGTAGGTAGGTCATGGTCATGAACTGAGATAAATATAGGAAATCAGCGGTACATCGTGACTTTCAGGCAGAACCTAGGATACTAGATGTAAAACATACTCTTTAACTGGTAGATTCCATATTCTCGTAAATATTTCTATTTCACCAAAACATACCCCCTTTGGCACTCTAACTATTTGTTGTGTATTTAATGGTTTTGTCAATAAGCTAAGTAAAAGTCGGACTTTAATTTTGCTTTTCTGGATCGTGATGTCACTACGGATGCGCCCCAGTCTGTCCGAGGAAGTAAGCGGGGTGAGTATTTTTCAGTGATTTTAGGTGCATAAATCGATAGAAAACATTTTAACGCTTTCTTTCAGATCATAGCAATTTTATGACGCCGTCTTGTGTTAGTAATGTTAAATGTGGAAGTAATACTGTATTGCTTTATGTGCAGTTCTAATATTTGTTTCTTTTTTAAATAGCTCAAACTTTAATATAACAGTAAAGGACATTTACGCACTAGCAGCAGAGATATTTAAATTTATTTGCATATTATTTGCATTGTATTTTCAAATCATTTTGGTGTATGTTTTTCTAAAATTTTTATGTTTTTTTTTTTTCATGTCTTTTTGAAAGTTTAACTTATTTTCCAAAATGGCACTTTTTAACAGCAGGCTGTCAAGCTCAAAAAATGTCCATTCATTCTCACATTTGAAAAAAAAAAAAAAATGTATGTAGCTATTATAAAATTAGTCCATATGAGTTGTCTTCTCAAATTCTTCAGGCTGGTGTGCCATGTTCAGTCACACATATAAGAGTACCTATGGCGTGGTTCATAAGTTTTATAGACTTTTAACCTTTTAGGCCCTGTTCCCAACTGGTATTAAAATGCATTTTTTAGTGATCCAAGTGGCCTTCTAGTGAGTCTGTGTCTTTCCTAGACCAGTCCTTCTGAGGTTTCTAGGTTAGAGTCCTCCTCAGCATTAAGGTCTAAAATAAGATCATCTTTTAAGTCTGCATTGCAGCATCATTAAGGTGGCTGCAATTTCCACCATAATTTGTATGTTTTGATACATTGTAGCAAATTTCGGATAACCATATAATGTGTTAAGTTAGTAGGCATCGGATAGGTGTAGTCTCACCGTGGTTTAGAATGAATTCAGGATGGATAGTGTTTCCCCTACAAAAAATGCAATGTGGTCTCATGTTTATGACTACATCTGTATGAGCTTTCAGTAATTCAATCATAAAATGTTTTAGGTACCTTTTACTTGCATTTAGCACTGACCAGTTGTAATCCAATCACCAAAAAGCATCTTAAAACCAGGTGGAAACAGGGACTTAGTGTTCTACAACAAGTACAGCAACCAGTGAAAGATCAGTTTTCTCAACCCGTTTATGATCAAACTGAGTAACAACATGAATAAAAGCAAACATGAATAACAATTTATTTTCATATTCATGATGTAAAATGGTCACGTTAAATTTTGGCAACACTTTCCTTAACATTTTCCCCTAACAGAAAATTGATTTCCTTATTGCCATATTTTGTTTTGTAAAGTACTTGTTATGCAGCCTGGTGCTTATGCAGGAAACGTGGGTGCAGCTGCAACCACATGGAAATTATTAAAATGGGGGAACCTTACCAAAAGCAACTCCAAAAAGTTTTTTTTTTTTTTACAGTTTTACATATTAACGACATATTACCGCACCTCTAGAAAAAACTGTGATGACCAGCACAAGTGCTTTAATTGAATGCTTTAGCTGCATTTCTACCTTTGTGTCGAATAGTTCTCGTTGTGAAACTGTGCCAAGCTGGACCACCTGGTACTCTCATGTTTTTTTCTTCTACTGTGGTGCTGCAAAATTGGAATTAGAATGTATGAAACAAATACATCAATATATCTGGGTGATGCTGTAATACTGTGTGCAAACACTGGAGTTTGTGCATTTTGATGGACGATCAGTTAGTCCGCTTTTCAGAATTTATGTAGTTATAATGAGTAAACTAGCATAACCTAAAGTCTGTAGAAAAATATAGGTATTATAACTATATTATAATATTATAATACCATCACCATGTCACTACAGGTGTTCTGCCAGCAGGTGTTAACTAATCTTGCTGAGAATTCTGGGCCAGGAACAGTTAAGAGAAAACATTAATGTGTCCAAAATAATAAAAGTGTCCTGTCCTACCCCTGGAGTGGAGCTGGTGACCCAGGAGTAGGACTGGATACCCTGCTTTAAAGTCTTATAGGTCATACTGTATTGCACAATGCTTTGTACTAGGCCTCCCTGTTGAAAAAGTTAGGTATGTTTTGAAGCTTGGCTGCTGATTTGAGCTGGTTTAAGCTGGTCCTGAGCAGAAGCTAGTTGCTTAGGACCAGCACATGACCAGCTAAGAACCAACTTAAATTAGCTCATAACCAGCTAAGGACTAGCTCAAACTAGCTCATTGCCAGCTAAGGACCAGCTTAAACCAGCTCGAACCAGCAGCCATGCTTCAAAACATCCCTAACCAGCATTTGCTGTTTTTTTTTTTAACAGGGCTGCACAATAAATCCTGATATTGCAATCGATATTAGGAAAAGCTGCAATATTCATGCACGCATCTGTCAGTGAAGCACGGTTCTGTGATCAGTAGTAAATCACTAGAAGGAATCCAGGAAATACAGATTGCTGCAACTGAATAAACAGAAGATTGAACTGCTTTCATTGATTCAGCGTGACTAATAAACACACACTATGACAATATAAGGTTTATCTGAGTTCTTATTCATTATAATAAAGTGTATAATAGTGCAATGCTAATCGACATAGCATTTATCACTGCTTAGAATACTATGAAATATCTTGCATGCCTTATTCTGTGTAAGAAGCCACATCATCTCACAGAAGGATTAATTTCAAACACTCGAATGACATTATGTAGTGAGTGATGTTATTAAATGTGGTATTCTCACATGCTTTCAGATGTAGAAGCATTTACTATACAGAGCCGTAGTTCACCGAGAAGCTACGCAAACAACTTTATTATCACAGCGTTATTTGATAATATGGATGTATAATATTGATATCGTCTGCTTGGTTTTGCGTAGATTGTCAGTGAACTACGACTCTGTGTAGTAAACGCTGCTCCATCTAAAAGCACACACGTGATGGAGATTTACTACTGATTACAGAACTGGCTTTACTGACGAGATGAACATGGATATTGCATGTGATTTATTGTGCAGACCTACTTTGTATGAAATTGGCAATGATGCTACCTGTGGATAATGGAGAACAGTTGAATCTGTTCTATCCCTCTCATATAACCCAGGCCTTATAAACACAGATAATTTCCTCATGTAGGGAAATAGAGGATCCGCCCACAGATATTGCAACAGATCTGGGAGAGATTAGAAAGGGCTGAAGTAGATCTGTTCACATCATAAGAAATCACGCAGTGTCTGCTGTTTTTCTCACTAAGGGAACATGATGTGCCACTAGCCACTGACACATCTGATCTGCTTGTTCTCTCAGTTTATGTGTCTAAGTATATGTGGCAGCTATCTGTATGCCATGTGGACTTTGAAATTGGTGAGTGCACGGTACTCCTGCATATGCCCTGTCTTTAAGCTGACATGAGATTTATATAATTGTCATCCTGCTACGTATTAAAAGGTATAAAAAGTATTTGGTTGTTTATTTTCACAGATTTGGTCCTGTAGTCCAAGATGCAACATAGAAAATCATACAACACAATCTTCAGTGAAGTCACTCCTACAGCAAATCACCAATAAATTCTGGAAGTATTCTCATCAAATGGGCCAGCAGGGATCAAGTCTGATGTAATAACATATTCAACATGACACTGTAATAAAGATGGAGTTTGTTGAAGAGAGTGAAGACGTCAGTGATGCTGAATCATCCAAGATGAATAATGAAGAGGCTAAAGAACAAAGAGGTTGGTGTCCATTTATGACTGTTCAGTAATAACTTCTGAGCCATTAAGGTTCAGGCAAAGCTTCAGGCAGTTTACCAGATTTCTTTTAAATGTCCTTTAAATTAAAATTTGTTCCTCTTAAATTTATCTGATGTGCTATTATTATTTTAGAACTGATGGAATCAAACAAGGAATGTCAAGCATGGAATGAAATGGAGGAGAATCAGGAAGCTCCTAATTCCATAAATGGAGAAAACTCTTTTAGTGGGACACATACTAAGGATGGTTTCTCTCAAGAAAGCACAGAAGCCAAAAATGCTTTTGCATGCCAGCATTGTGGAAAGACTTTTTCGCAAAAAGGACACCTGAAGTATCACATAAGAATTCATACCGGAGAAAGGCCTTACAAGTGTCATCAGTGTGACAAATCTTTCACACAAAAAGGCCACCTTAGGGACCATATAATAACTCACACTGGTGAGAGGCCATTCACCTGTCCTCAGTGTGGCAAGGGTTTTATGAGCAAAGGAAACCTTAATGTTCACATTAAAATTCACACCCGAGAGAGGCCTTTCACTTGTCCGCAGTGTGGAAAGACTTACACGTGTAAAGGACACCTTAAAGAACACTTAGGAACTCACACTGGTGAAAGGCCTTTCACATGCCCACAATGTGAAAAGAGTTTCACACGGAAAGGAAACCTTAATATTCACATGAAAACTCACACCAGAGAGAGGCCTTACACATGCCCTCAGTGTGGGAAGAGTTACACATCTAAAGGACACCTTAAGGAACACATAGGAACTCACACTGGTGAGAGGCCTTTCGCATGTCCTCGATGTGGAAAGTGTTTTACACGTAAAGGAAGTCTTAATATTCACATAAAAGGTCACACTAGAGAGAGTCCTTATTCATGCCCTCAGTGTGGAAAGTGTTTCCCAACTAAAGGCCATCTTGACAGTCACGTAAGAGTTCACACCGGAGAGAAGCCGTTCACATGTCCTCAGTGTGGGAAGAGCTTCAATCAACGAGGACATCTGAAGCATCACATAAGAATTCACACAGGTGAAAGGCCTTTCTCATGCCAGTTGTGTGGTAAAGGTTTCACACAGGCGCAAAGCCTTAAATTTCACCTGCAGTTTCACTCTGGCGAAAGGCCATTTGGCTGTGATGAGTGTGGTCAAAAATTTGTTTTGGAGTCACTGCTGAAAAGACACCTGAGGACGCATTCCAACGAGCAGCCTTATTTGTGCTCTGTTTGTGGGAAGAGTTTTCTATTCCTTGACTATTTTAAACAGCACCAGAAAATACATAGCAGTGTGAAGTCTCATGGTTGCTCTGAATGTGGAAGTTCCTTCATGAGAGCCAGAGACTTGGAGCGGCACAGAAGAATCCATTCTGGAGAAAAACCTTTCAAGTGCTCACATTGTGGAAAGGGATTCACTGAGTCTGGAAACCTGGTAAAACATGAAAGAGTGCATACTGGAGAGAAGCCGTACCAATGCCTTTCATGTGGGAGGAGTTTTAGACAATCACGTAGTCTATTGGCTCATGTAGAAAAGCACTGTCCACAAGTCGTTACAGTGACCAACCTTCAGGCTTCAGCTCCAAACACACTGTGTGAAATTCAGATGAACCCGATGATGCAATCTGTGCATCAGTAGTAGGAATAAGGCCTGTTCACAGACAGTTCAGTGCTATAAACATTTTATTTTTAATGCGCTTAATGCGTCTGTTTAGACAGTCATGAACATTAGCATTTTTAAGGACAGGTGTTGTAATCCATTTTCCATTGCACTGTGAAGAAAACTGGCCACATGCCCAGAGCCACCGCTGTTACATAAAACAACTATTTCCTGCCACTTTTAAAAAAGACTATTTTGCTAAATGATAGTAAATAGCGGAGAAATAATTCAGAACTAGTTCTCTTGTCTCTGTGCACTTGTATATAGTTTTGTTTGATAAAACTGTAGTGAAGATGAAAAGTTGAACTACTGTTTCAAAACTGTATATACTATTGGACGTATCTTTTTCATGTAAAGTTCCATGTTCCATTTGTGCACCAGAGAAATCAGACCTGTCAGACCTACTGTGAATTAGGATTTTCCTGTCTGCCATTTAACACATTAGTCTGCAAAGACAAATCACCTGTGGAAATCAGAACAAATGTTTTTGATAAATATTCATGTTTGTGTGAACAGGCCTTTAGTCTGTTCATATCCTGCATTTTGTTAATTGTAAAACTAATGCATGAATAAGATATTTCACATGAAAGACATTTATATATAGTCCACAAGAGAAAATGTATTATTTTAAATTTATAAAAATTACCCCATTCAAAACTTTACAAACGCTTGATTTTTAATACTGTGAGATCCACAGCTGCTTTTTGTTTAGTGAAGTTGTTCACTAGTCCCTTGTTTGTCCTGAACAGTTAAACTGCCCACTGTTCTTCAGAAAAATCCTTCAGGTTCCACAAAAGCTTTGGGGTTTTTCTTTAGCATTTTTGTGTATTTGAACCCTTTCCAACAATGACTGTATGATTTTGAGATCCATCTTCTCACACTAACGACAACTGAGGGACTCATATGCAAGTATTACCTAAGGTTCAAACCCTCACTGATGCTCCAGAAGAAAACACAATGCATTAAGACCTGGGGGGGTGAAAACTTTTTGAATTTGAAGATCAGGGTAATTTCACTTATTTTGTCCTCTGGGAAACATGTAAGTATCTACTGTAGCTTCTGAAGGGCAGTACTAAATGAAAAAAAAAAAAAATTAAGCAAAATAAGAAAAATGTACACATCTTCATTCTGTTCAAAAGTTTACACACCCTGGTTCTTAATGCATAATTTTTCCTTCTGGACCATCAGTGAGCATTTGAACCTTTTGTTATAGTTGCATAACTATTTTGTTATAGTCCCTCAGTTGTCCTTAGTGTGAAAAGATGGTTCTCAAAATTATACAGTCATTGTTGGAAAGGGTTCAAATACACAAAAATGCTGAAAAACCAAAGAATTGGAGTGATCTGAAGAATTTTTCTGAAGAAAAAATTAACAACTCATTAACAACTATCACTAAAAGAACAAAAAAACATTCAGGCAGTATTTAGAATCAAGTGTATGTAAACTTCTGAACAGGGTCATTTTTATACATTTTCTCTTGTTGACTGTATATGTTATGTGAAATATCTTATTCAGGTCAGTACTAAATGAAAAATAACACACGTTTTGTGTGATCCCTCTTGTTTTGGTAAAATAATTAACATTTTGCAGATTCTGCAAGGTGTATGTAAACTTTTGACTTTAACTGTAATTGTCCAAATAAAATACCATCCTTGAAATGCTTGATGGGCTGTGTCTTGAGTTTGAACACTTGAAGTAAAATGACCTTTCATTACTTTTTCAGTGGTTTCTGTGTCTGTGATGTGTATCATTATTGACAGAATTGTGATAAATATTTAATTATTTTTACCAACTCCCATCAGTAGCCTTAAAACCACTAAAATACTGAGAGCAGAGAACAGTTTCAGTGAAGGGTTACAATATTGTAGTAACATTGTATTCAGCATGGTTGAGGTAACCATGATGTAAAACTCTTGATGGCAGCATCAAAAGCTGTGCCTAGGTAGAATACAGATAAGAAATCTGCACTAGCTTATTGCCTTGCAACTGGAGCCTGTAATTCCCCTTCTACGACACCAGATGGAGCAACTACAGATTTTCATTGTGTCTTTGCTTAAAGGGATAGCTCATATTAAAAATTAAAATTTATTCATCCTCACATCCTCCATATAATGTCACAATGTTTTTTGTCCATACAAAGGAAGTCAACAGCCAGGTCAACAAAACTGGTTAGCAACATTTTTAAAGATAACTTTTTTTTTTGTTTCATGAGTCATACAAGTTTGGAACAACATGAGTACATTTTGTGTCAGCTATCCATTTTTAGTCTTTTGATTATGGTTTTGGATTTAATTTTTTTTTTCTTCCAAATGTTGCCAGTTTATTAACTTTGGCCTTGAATCGCAGTATCCATTTAATAAATGATTTGTTTATTTATGTAAAGATTTTAGTCATAATGAGCTGGATGGTCAGTGTTTCCAGTAACCATTCACATTTCATATTTCCTTTTTACAGTTACCAAAACCAAAATGACATCAAGTCTTTACAGTACTTTTTAACTATAAAACATGCATTTCCTTTACATTTGGCTTATTACACCATTATAAGTTCATGTATGTAGGGGAAATCTTGAATGCACCTCTCAGTGCACATTTTTATTTTATACATCAGACCCCTGCAACTTGAAGCCATTGGAATACAATGAACCAGTGAGGTTGTTTTCTTTTTAAGTAGAAGAAGCACAGATGTTACTTGCCAATGGCACAACTGTGTACTTGGATCTAATTAATTATTATATCATTAGCAGTGTTGCTCCCAAAGCAGTATGCTTAACAAAATACTACCAAATGGTGAATGTACCTAACAAAATAAATGACCAAGCTACACAATGATATTTTAATTTTCTAATAAGAAAAATAAGATTACTGCCAAACCCTCTGCATCCATCTGCCTGCATGTGAAATATTTTCAAACACTGTCAGTCATGTATATTGTGGTTTCAATTTTTGGCTGTTGCAAGGTCTCATCCATATGAAAGCTCTCACAATCATAATAGAAGCCAAGTGGGGCAATACATTCACAATCAATACATTGATTAAAAGGTATCATCATGCTCTAAAAAAAAAGCTCAGCATGCTCTCATACATCGCCAGTCAAGAACAGCATTCGGGCAAGACCCAAAATGGCATTTTGAGGCTGTTTAACGATATTGATCTTTGCTCAGTGTCTGATTTTTAGTGTTGTTTAGGAATATGCATATTGCATAACCTTTCAAAAAGGAGGGCTTTTAAACATTTGTTCGCATGTGCATAAATTTAAAAACTGACTGCAAGAATACACATCTCTTTTTTTCTGATGAAGGTGAATGTATCTTCAAAAACAGAAAAAAAACATATCTGAAATATGCATTACTTAATTCTGAATGCTCATTTATCTTGCATGCATTCCTACAGAATGCATTAATACTAGTAAATATTAATAGCAGTTAATCCAGCTTTTATAATAAATAGAATTTGTATATAAATAAAAATGAAAATAGTCCTTGCTTTAGGTGCACTTTAACTTGATTATGTATGTTGAGCATGCTACAAAGGATCTATTTATGTAATTAGCATTTCATTGGTAATCACATTTTAAATGTCATGAGATTCTACAATATACTAATATTTATTGAAGCCTAAGCAAAACAAATAACATCATGCTGTTATGCAGATATAATTAGAAGGCATCATAAGGGAAAAGGATAATTAGGGAAGCCATTGTATGCATATGACTTTCTTAGCCTCTATCCCTTTAAGAACAACAAGGAGAGCATGAGTGGGGGAGGGGAATGGGTTGGGGTGGAACAGTCCTGTAATGAGCATATTCTAGAGACACTCAGCATCATATGGCTTCAGACCATCATGGATACCCACCTTTAAATATGCACGTAAACATGAAGGAGGAGAGGACCAAAGAGCAGGACTAAACCGATTTTTGACGCTTTTAACCAGTCTTCCAGGAAAGAAGCTTCACCTCTACACCACAGCAGGAGCGCAGAAGGGAAAAGAGAGAGCGAGAGGGAGCAGCATTAAGAAAAATGCTGTGCCAGATTGATCACATTTAACACATAAGCGAGGAAATACTGTCATTTTGTTTGGAAAACATGATCTAGAGGGAGGCCTTAACACCATCCATGCATCGAGGCTATGGATGCACTCCTGTATTTCTGCATTTTTGTGAGCCGGAGCGGTACGTTCGGGGGCCGTGTAATGTCTGATTGAGTGTATCAATGCTGCTGCTGTGTGGATCTCTTTGGCTGTGGAAAAAAACTAGGCCTTGTTTGCCTGCTGATCTCCACGCAGGGAACGCGGAACGCGGCTGTGTGCCTCAGCCTGTTGGGACCGCGCAGAGAGGAAGGGAGAAGCTCACCATCTGCATGCCCGTTGGAAGTAGCATGCACAATAAAGACATCTATTACCAAAGGCCATGCACAACCAGGCAGAAGCTATAACACCAGGACGGTAGCCTGGTAGATACTTCTTCACCCCTTTAAATCATCTGGACTTAAAAGCACTGTTTTTTTCTATACATTCAAAATCTACTTGAAGGACGGGAGGAATATTGCTGTAACACTTCCTGTCTAGTTGATCGCGGTCTTCCTTGCTCGCCAATTGCAATTTTTCCACTTGACATTCTGAAGATTTGCCAAAACCTGTTTCATGCATGTCCACTGGAGGCAGGTTTGACTTTGATGATGGGGGGTCGTACTGTGGAGGGTGGGAACAGGGCAAGGCACATGGCCGAGGGGTCTGCACGGGGCCCCAGGGCCAGGGGGGAGTACGCGGGGGCCTGGAGCCACGGATTCGAAGTTCTCGGAGTTTACACTTGGCCCAGTGGGAACAGTTACAAAGGAACCTGGGCGCAGGGCAAGAGGCATGGCATCGGCGTGGAGAGCAAAGGGAGGTGGGAGTACAAGGGGGAATGGACACAAGGGTTCAAAGGCAGGTACGGGAAGTTGGAAAGCACTAGCAGCGGTTCCCGTTACGAAGGCACCTGGAGCAACGGCTTACAGGATGGATATGGCTCGGAGACCTATTCGGATGGAGGTCAGATTCTAATAGTACTTGCTGTGTTCTGATAGGGTCGTGAACCACACGAAATCACTAACTACATTACATGAACAGGCCTACCTGTTTTGGGGAAGTTGTTCTGTCAAAGGCTGTACTTCCAATCAAGCCTACAGTATTTTGGCACACTTTCATTTGGTAGAAGCTAGTTAGATTTGGCAGATGCCTGAAGCAAAATCAGTGGAAAACCATTTAACTTATATGATCTGTAAGCTGACAAGAAACAGCACTTGCATAGTTGGAGGAGACAACAGCCAAGTGTTAGTCTATTAAATAACAAAAATGGAGAATAGAAAGAGAACTTTTAAAAGAAAGCTCTGCTTCCACTTATATAACACTATAGGCTAGTCTAATAGTGAGGCTGCTTTGAGAAGTTATAAAACATGTTTTAGGCATACAGAAAATAATAGCAAAATAATAATTCAGACATGCTCCATGTGCTTTAAAGAATCAAATTTCACCATATGTACTAATTTACCACGCGTATCTTAGGCACAGACGCCTCTGTACAGTAAATTACCATGGAAACCGACCGACAGCGGGTCATTATGTCACTAGAGACTCTTCGCTGTGCTCGCTGATTGGCTGTTTCACATTCTTGTGTAATCCGCTTCCTGACGTGTTACGGAGATTAATGCGGAAAATAGTATTTCTGTGATTTGGGCACGAATCATGTCCTTGTACACTAGAATGGATTATTTGGGAAACAGAAACAAACGTTTATGTTCACAAGACAGACGACGGACGTCACCTTTTTAGATCGGGTTGGAATTAAATTTCAAAGCAGAATACGATGGAAATGTATTCTGTACTTAACCATTTCGCTCGTTGACTAAACAGAACTGTAATTTTTTTGCCGAAACACCCAACAATAGCGAGATAACTCATGTCAAACATTTCAGCACCCTGGACAGTTACTATCGCTACGCAGCATCTGTTACATTTCAAACCGTCACTGTAACAACATAAAGCTTCACATTTGTTCGAAAACGTGATCTCACCTTTTCTCGAACGTTCCAAATTAGTTCGGAAAATCATGTAATGTCTAAACGGGTAACATGAGTCACTTGAAATAGAAATAGAAATGTGAATGTGTATAAACGAGAATGAGTATACTCTAACTGGACAGGCATTTATTTACCAGTTGTTCGTTTTATGTAACGTGTTTCAAAAGCAGCGATTTTCAAATAGTAACTACTGTTAAATAAAGTAAAAATCCTAAACTAAAATCATAATTTATATGCATTTTAAAAACAGGAAGTGACGTGAGATTAATATTCAGGGATGTCACATAACACAGCATGACATTATTTTTAAAGACTAACAGTGAGCTCTGTAATGGCTTCGTTATGTTTATGATACAAGGTTAAGCCTCCCTTAAGAAAATGAACAAATATGAATACAATATGCAAATATGGCAGCGAGAGTTACAGTCACAATTGTATCCTATTTCTTCTGTCACTTTTTCTATTTAATAATAAAACATTCTTGTTATTTTTTCTGATTTTAGTAAAGGTACAGTGAATAACTCTGAACTATAATAATAATAATAATAATAATAATAATAATAATAATAATAAATACAGACAAAATGAACCACCATTATGCACATCCATTCCATTTGTGGTCGTGGCCCTTTTAACCATGGTGTGTCTTTCTTACAGCGGCAGTTATTCAACAGTTATTGAAGAAACTATAGATTTATAGATCTGTTGTTTGCCTCATATACAGTAAATGTAGTGTCTTATAAGATATATAAATTTTCAGCCTTCAAAAATCACCTCAAATGACCTCAAATTAGCTTTTTGTCATTGTGCAAAATGACTTCATGAATCAAGAAGATTTTGGGTGTTTAGGAAAATGTTGTGGTGTTAAGTTGTTGTCATTTAGTGTAATGTGAATAATAATATGAACTTTGCTCTATCCCTGTTCCTCTTGCAGGGACATACCAGGGCCAGTGGTTGAGCGGTATGCGTCATGGCTATGGAGTGCGACAGAGTGTGCCTTATGGCATGGCAGCCATCATCTTCTCCCCTATGTGCACCTCCATAAACTCCCTACGATCCGATCACAGCGAAGGGGCTCCCACTCCAGAAGATGGCTCTGGTGTCAGTGGGGTATCTGGCAGCCCAGTGGGGCGTAGTGGCTTTGTACTTTGTGCTCACAGTGAAGCGGACAGGCACAGGAAGAGGAAAGGCCGCTTCCGACAGTCCATACTGAGTGGTTTAAAGTTGCGGAGATCTGAGTCCAAGAGCTCTCTGGCCAGCCAGTTAAGCAAGCAGAGTTCCTTCTGCAGCGAGGCAGGTATGAGCACAGTCAGCTCAGCTGCCTCAGACATCAACTCCAACGTCAGCTTAGGTGAAGCGGAGGCAGGGGGCAGCGTGGATGCCACTGTCACCGAAACATATGCTGGCGAATGGAGGAATGACATGCGATCTGGGTGGGGAGTAAGTCATCGCTCAGATGGACTTCACTATGAAGGTGAGTGGTTTGGAAACAAGCGGCATGGCTATGGCTGCACCACCTTTCCAGATGGAACCAAGGAAGAGGGAAAATACAAGCAGAACGTTCTGGTGAGTGGCAAGCGGAAAAACCTAATACCACTCCGTACCAGCAAAATCCGTGAAAAGGTGGATCGTGCTGTGGAAGCTGCCGAGAAAGCTGCAGACATAGCCAAGCAGAAGGCTGAGATTGCATTGTCCAGGTAAGACATAATAAGCACAAGTCTTATTACAATTATGCATGATCCAGAAAGAGTTATAGACATCTGAGCAAGACACAAATGAATAAAACCCAATTTTATGGCTAAAAATTGGAGGAAAGGAGGATCAATATCAAAGAGAACCAAGCTTTCTTATTTTCTTCAGGATGAGCCATGCTAGAGGAAAGGCAGAGGCTGCAGAGGGAGTCGCACAGAGAGCCCTGGAGGAGTGTCGTCTGGCCAGGGCTATAGCCAAAGAACTTTCCCCCTCTTTCCATCACTATGGGAATGGTCAGTGAAAAAGAAAAAATACCTAAATAAAATAAAAACAAATCTAACAATCCAATTCAGGAGAAATTATGTAACATTCTTCCCCAGAATCATTGAGCACTATAAGAATGTAACTGTGCTAAACTTATACCATGTAATGTTTGCCCAAAATCAGTCCAATTACTGTTATTTTATAATGCATTACTTAATGTGACCATGTCTTTTCCGTTTTACTAGGACTGGAGTGCCAGAGACCAAAGCATCAGGACAGGAAAGAGAAAGACCTGGAAGTGGTCTCGACTGGCACAGACAGCCCTGAGCTCTGCACGCCAGACACAACTCCCCCAGCCCAGACACCTGACCTGAGCCCAGTTCTAAGCAGCCCCTCCTCGCCCCCCTGCAGCCCACCTACCCATCGCACCAGGAATGCTTGTTTCATGCGGCAGAGTGCTGTGGATGAACAAGGAGGGGCCGAGATTCAGGTTTTAGTAGAAGGTAGAGGCATGGACACCATGAGAGGTGGGGCCAACAGCTGGACTGCTGAGATGTATCCTCACAGAAGAGGAAGCAAAGGGGAGAGCAGTCGTTCCACAACCCCATCCTTGCTGGAAGAGGAGATCGGTCACGTTAATGGACATGAGAATTCCTCAACTCATCACCCATGGGAGAACGGCTCCTCTAATCACAAGTCCATTGAGCATATGGCCCCCGAGAAGGTGTGGGATCAAATGTCCTCCAATCCAAAGCCCTGGAAGCATGTTTCCTTAAATCAAAAATCCAGGGAACATACAATTTCCAGGGAACGGGAACGGGAGCATAAAGCATCCAATCACAAATCTGTCGATTGCGACTCTTCCAAGTTCAAACCACAGGTGCACATATATTCCAATCACAAGTCAGCGGGTCATAATTTATCCAATCACAAGACCAATGAGCATGCTTCCTTGAATCACAAACCAAAGGAGTTTATTTCTGCACATGACAAACCACACGTTTCTTACCATTATAACCCCCAAGAGCATGTTTCCTCCTATCACAAACAACATGAGCATGTCCACTCCAACCACAAGCCAAGAAAGTCTTTCACCAATCATTCGATTGGTGAGCCTAGCTTGAATGCATACCAGCTGTTAGAGCGTGGAGCCAACAACTCCACTCTGGAATGGACTGTTGAAAACAATTCCCAGTGGATCCCTTCTCATTCACATGTGCAGGAGAAAAAAGAAGGGGAAAATGATTATCGGGTTGAAATGAGGTTCCAGCCCCTAGACTCCGTTTCCCATCAGAACTTTGGCTCTGGCATGAAATGCTCGGGTCTCCAAGGGCACAATTTGCAGAGGCTGCGTCAGCGAAACCATGAAGGCAAAGAATGGGGTCTTGCAGCCAGGGAGGGGTCCATGGACTCTGTGCAGATGCTTGACACCTTGAATGTTGGGGTTGACGTGGAGGAATGGCCTTTGCACAGGGACATTACTCTTTCACCCCCTTTAACGTCTTCTCCAGAACCACTGGAACAAGAAGGAGAGCATCTGAACCTGATAAAGACAAACTCAGTAAGTAAACAACAGGATGAAAATGAAAGGTGACAATGTTCTCTATGCCTTATGCTATTGTTTAATGAAGCACAACATTTTAGTTCTGGGAGTAAAATCACTTTCCACATAAAAAAACTGATTTCTAATAACCTACAATGAGCTCTGAGGTGCTCAAGTGCTTAGAAGCTGCAAGGCAATGTGATTAAAATTGTGTTTAATAGAGTAGCTCAGCTCTGGGTGTAGAACTACATTACCCATAATTCAGAAGAGAGCTCCACCAATCAGAGGAGTTACAAATTCCATGGAAACGTAATATACTTAGAAGTGACCACTCGTTCCCATAAAGCATTGCGACTCAATGAATCAGTCTGATTATTGAGCTACTAATAATATAGTATTTTTGTATTTTAGTCGTTATATTATATTATATTAGATTCCATCATTTGCAGTGCTTTATGAAATGTGTAGTTTATTTCTAATTTATTGTAGTGGTGAACCAGATCTCAGAGTTGGCTGGTTTCATTCGAGACTTAAAGGGGTCATCGGATGCCCATTTTCCACAAGTTGATATGATTCTTCAGGGTCTTAATGAAAAGTCTATAATATACTTTGGTTCAAAATTCTCAATGATTGTGTAAAACAACACCCTTTTTACCTCGTCAAAATGAGCCTTGCAAAAATTATCCCATTCTGAGGGATTGTTCCTTTAAATGCAAATGAGCTCTGCTCGCACCTCTCTTCTCTCTGTGGATTGACGAGCCTGTTTACTTCAGCCACATTTAGCCGCTAAACTTGCTTACCAGCACGTTATTGGGAAAGGTGATCACAAAGATTAATAAAAAAAAACCTTATACTCACTTCTGCTGTAAGTAAAGCTGGATCATGGAGTCGCGTGAGCATAGACGGATATATGAAGATCGGGAGCTGCATTCCCTTCACAAACAAACGTAATTCCACAGATCTGTAATCTGTAAAAATAATATCCCCTTTTTTCAAATTGAGCCATTCTCAGATGCCTGTCAGTGTGGCATTACACCGCTCCCACGATAGTTGATTGACATGAGCGTCTTACCTCAGATCAGCTGTCACAGTCCGACCTCCACTGTTTCGATGCTGGAGCAGGGATGTAAGTTAGACAAGAATATCTCCGATGCCGTGGATTAAGTTTGTTTGTGAAGGGAATGCGCCTCCCGATCTACATAAATGCGTTTATGTTCGCGCAAATCATTCGTGATCCAGCTTCACCTACAGCAGAAGTGAGTATAAGTTGTTTTTTTAAATGAATCTCTGCAATCACCTTTCCTAATAACGTGCTAGTTAGCAAGTTTCACGGCTAAACGTGCTAAATGCGGCTAAAGTAAACAATCTCTCAGAGCAACTGGTCACTCCACAGAGAGAAGAGAGGGGCGGGGCGTGCCAAGCTTATTTGTATTTAAAGTAACAATCCCTCAGAATGGGATGATTTTTGCAGAGCTCATTTTGACAAGGTAAAAAGAGTGCTGTTTTACACTACCATTGAGAATTTTTAACCAAAGTATATTACAGACTTTTCATTAAGACCCTAAAGAATCATATCAACGTTTTTTAACCCATATGGAGAAAATGAATTGGAAAATACTTCTGGAATCCAGGCCACTGAAAAAGTGGGCCCTCTCAGGGTCACTGCTATTGCGTAAAATGCTACATTATGTATATTGCACTGGAAATACTAGGAAGCAGCACACAGGGATCTGGAAACTGGTCTTTCTAAATGTTACATTTAGTGTGACGAGGAATGAAATTAATACTTCAAATATGTTTTTTTTTATAATGTGCAATACAGTGTTTCTAATCAGAAATTGTACTCTCTTTCTGCAGGGCTCCAGCTCTGTCCTGGTGGTCATGGTGATATTACTCAACATTGGTGTAGCCATTTTGTTCATTCATTTCTTTATTTAATCATACGGCCTATAGAATGTCAATAACAGCATTGATCATCATCAAGAGTAAGATATGCACACAATGCACACTTAGCACCACTTCTTAATATAAGGAACCCAAAAATCACAGTAGTAAATGTCTGTGTAAGTTGGGCAAGTCCATGTAAATTGTAAACTTCTTTTATGGTTCGATTTATTATATAATTCCATTATAATCCATTAGTTAACTTTGCTTACTTTTTCCTCCATTCCTAATAAAGGTCCATTTACAATATTCTGTAGAACTGAAGTATTACACACATTTAGGTTTTTTAACATACAGCTCGTCTGATATGTTTTACCACATATTTAACGGTTACAAAAGATTATTTCACACTTGTTTGTTTTCTTTTTAATTGCACATAAGGCCGGAGACATTATAGAGTAATGAGACTCTGAAGATTAATGTGCAAAGATGGTCTTGTGGTTTTATGTACTATGATATAGTTGATGTAAGATGCGATTCACACTTATATATAACCAATACTACACGCCCTCCGTCCCTCCCTCCCACCCACTGTATTCCAGGGTACAGCCCTATATGATCGCTGCAGACGCTCATTGTGTCATCCGTAGAAATCAACCCTCTCATTTACATACCCCGAACTGACACACCTATGTCTGTGGTAACAGCTGTCTTAAAGGGCTTCATCATAGCGCATTCTCATCAAACTCATGCAGTTCGAAGCAGGTAAGCCTGCAGAATCCTTTCCACACTTATGAATCCCGCTTCACCGAATTTCAGCACAATCCACAGTCGCGTAGTTTGTTTTGACTCACCGAAAACACATTCGCCATTGAAACACTGCTATGCCAAACTCACTACTAAAGAACCTTCTGTGTTTTCTTGTACACCACATGATGTCACATCTGCTATGGGACATAAAAGTACAACAGAGGTGCAGCAGTGGCTGAGTATTCCGGCTCATACTCGATAAAGTTTGAGACTGTTACCTTACGACCACTGCTTTCAATATATATTATTCTATATTACTGAACAGTTAACATATTTTAACAAGTTTGCAAGATATCATTGATATGCTGAGTGCCTTTTTTAATTGAGAAACCATCCCAGCGAGCAGGTTACGTACTGATGACCGCTCATACAGAGGTCACGTGAAATGGTTTGTCTCTATCCCACCCCACCTTTGAACAAATCAAGTTGGCTTAAGAACTGAGCCTAAGCCTGTGGAGATTTTTACAGCATGTTTGTTAGCCTGTTCTCTTCTGCTGTTACTCTGTGTGATTTTCTGCCTGTCTCTCTGTCCAGCAACTTAGATAACAATTGGGACTGAAAGCAGTGTAAAAATACCAGCTTATGTTTCTCAGTGGGACCTGACTGACATTATCTAAATTAATGAATGATAAACTGCTATTGTATATTTTATACTACTCATCCAGTGATATCATGTTGTGAGATCATTGCATGCCTAAGCATGCCCTTTCTTACGCAATGATTTATGAGATTGTTTCCAAGTTATGTGGAAAATTAATAAAATGTTTGAGGTTATGTTGTGCCTATGATCATCAAAAAAACATTCACACAAAAAACACAATCTTCCATTTTTATATCAGATGTCAATTTGGTAGGCTAATCAACAAATAAAGGAGCCTTTGCAAAAATGCACTACGAGGAGCCACTCATACATACATGAATAAGAAATTGTGATGCTAAATTTGGAGTTTGTAGTCCCACTTTACACAGCAGTGCCAAATTTATTTTTGAAAGCAGCATCACAACGCCCAGTACGGTGGGAGTAAGAAGTCCAGCCTTTCCGTTAAAAGAGCCACTCTTGTGTGTTTTTTATTCCAGTGTACATTAGCTTGAAGTTTTGTGTGATTAAAGTCACTTTTGAAGTGGTATTTATGATTCCACTGTTGACAGATTTTATTTCTGACATAATCTTGACCAAAACTTGACAGATTTCAAACTGTCTTTGTTCAAGTAGATGTAGCTGTGTATGCATGACTGGAAATAGCCTAGCGGATGACTTGTGTATTTAAAAAGACTTATTATTTTCAGGGTCATAACCACCTTAAATATAATGAGTAATTTTAAATATGGTTCTTTTATAATATATAATATTTCCTTAGGCCTACATCCTTTAATATATTGGACTAATGTGTTGACTTTCTGTAAATTATGTGGACTGATTTGTAGTTCACCTAGCATTAGCAAGTAACATAAAACGTCAGTTTTAACAATAATAAATGACATTTTAAAATACATACATGCACAAAGAGTGTCGATGGGTTCTGTGATATTATTTAGAATAAGTCTTGATATGAGAATCCACTATTTTCTTTAGGATTTGTACGCAGAGTATACATTACGTGCAAGTATAACTGGAGTTGAACAAAACTGCATATGTATTGCATTTGTATGTGAAAATATGTATCACAGAATACATTATATCCAAATTACACAGCCATTCCATATATAAACGTTGCAACGCCATTGTGAGGACAGACTTATTTCATTATCTGATTATTTTTAAACATAATTACGTGACATGTAATCGTCAGAAAAAAACAAGCGATTTGAACGATTCGCTTATATATAAGAAAATCAGTGATTTTCCATCGCCTTGATTCCGCCCATATCATCGGGGTGTCCGCCTTGTTCGAGGGGCTGGTCGTAGAGGTCCGATGCGTCACGTTTATTTGGGCCTTCTGCATCCCACTGGCAGGGAAGCGCCCGATTTTTTTTTCCTCCCTGCCTTAAAACGTCCTGTATATATTTATTCCACGCGTGGATCTTCGGGAAAACAAGGTATCGAAGGGAAAACGCGACGCAAAGTAGGTTAAAGCCAGTGAGGTGGCGGCTGCTGCTTCGTTTAACGCAATAGCTACAGTTTAGCGTACTGGTAAACACACTTGCATGGAGCTTTGCGTATCATTTGCATGCAGTTCTGCAGACGCGCTATGAATTTGTGCAGATAATGACTTTATTGCATGTTTGATTTGTGGCTCATATAAAATGTAGCGATTGCAGACGGGCAGATTGATATGGAGAAGAGCATTAGCCGCGCTGGCTAGCCCTGGCTGCAACTGTGCATCGGTCAAAAGCTAGCTGAAGTTTTCATACACACAAACTGCGAATAAAAAGCAACGAAACAGTTTTATCCCAGGCCTTACGATGTGGCTTTGCATGTAGGTCTCTAATATACGAAGCATGGCTAATTTTCTGCACCAGTCAAAGAATTAAGAGCATCAAAGGAAATTCCAGATTTCTCCTATTTTTTTCCAGGCTAGCAGGCTGTCGGCTTTACAATTCGTTTTTTAACTTGCCGTGTGATTCTTATTGTGTGTATTGCATGGCATGATTATTTGCGTAGTATTAATATTGTATTTCAAACCACATATACGTTGTTCTTGTCAAGTGTGTGTGCATGCTGTAATGGGAATTTTGATTTGGATTCAACTACAGATTGTACCATAACAGTGATATGCATGTGACTGGTGTAGTAGCTTGCTTAAGTATCACTAAGGGTGTCTTTCCTTTGGAGTTTATTCAATAATCATTATTAACAGAACTCAGGGCTCCCACAAGATATCAGAGAAATTATGAAGACTGTGGAGAAAAAAAAAATTCTAGTTGATCTTGGCTTATGATTTTATCAGCTAGAATTAGCTTTTCCTCAGTGAGATCTAAATAATGCAGTGGTTCTGAACCTTTTTGACCTCTCTTGTGCACAATTAATTTACTTTTGTGAAATTTCATTTTCAAGAACCATTCTTAAATTAAACAGTTGTGGAGGGACACAAAATAAATATGATGTCAGTTTATTTTTATATCTTCAGTGACATTAACTTTAATTAGATTTCATTATTATTTTTGTAAAAGAGTTTATTTTGAGTTGATGTTGTGTCCCTCTTGGACGTTGAGGCTGAGTCCCCCTGGTTGAGAACCACTGATGCAATGTAATAATAATACTAAAAATAATAATAATAACCGTAATTAGAAAATGCATTATTTTTTCCCCCAAAAAATATGTGGGAGCGCTGAGCAATTCTTGCAGAAGTGATTTGCTTTGTGTAATAACCCACTGTTTTTCTTATTGCAGGTATGCATTTGGAGACAATTCCCCCTGGATTGGTGTTTAACATAAAGATTCACCTTGTTGAACAATCACACCATGAGCAAGCTTACCCAAAAGTCATGAACCTCTCTACAAGACTATTTTAGTATTATTTGTTACCTTTCCAATGAACTGACCATCACTTGTTGGAACATTTTGTGCAATCAGGTCCCAAAGTGCTGATCCCTGAAAGCTGAATTCATACATGTACAGTGGAAGAATGACAGAAGCATGGCAACAGCAACATGCAGTGGCCCCTCCTCCTGTTGGGCACCCCCTTCTACAAGGGGCAGAGAATGCTTTGGGCAGTGCTGCGTATGGTATTGTCCTACAGGCAGACCCTGCTTTGCAGCAGTCTCAGCATGGCCAACATGCCCAGCAGCACCCGCTGCCAGCTCAGCAGCCTCAGCTGCAGGTGGGAAGTGAAGGTGGCCACAAATGTGGTGCTTGTGGCCATGATATTTCACACTTGGCCAATCCCCATGAGCACCAGTGCATGGTTAACCAGGACCGTTCTTTCCAGTGCACTCAGTGCATGAAGATCTTCAACCAAGCGACGGATCTTCTAGAGCATCAGTGCGTCCAGGTTGAGCAGAAGCCGTTTGTGTGTGGTGTGTGCAAAATGGGATTCTCCCTTCTCACGTCTTTGGCACAGCATCATAATGAGCACACCAATGGAAACAATCCAATGAAGTGCTCCATTTGTGAAAAAACATACCGCCCGGACTCCGCCTCCTCTAACCCTCAGCAGCCCTCCACTGCTGAGACTTCCAGTGACGGGGCAGCCATGGGTTCCTCCTCCACTACAGCTTTCCAGGGCTCCGACCGTCCATACAAGTGCTCCGTGTGCAATAAGGCATTTCGTCACCTTTCGGAACTCTCACGTCACGAAAGAGTGCACACGGGCGAGAAGCCCTACAAGTGCGACACTTGCGAGAAGAGCTTCAGTCAAGCTTCTCATCTGGCGCACCACCAGCGCACTCACAGTGCAGATCGCCCGTATAAATGCGCCGTTTGCGAGAAGACCTTCAAGCACAGGCAGCACCTGGTACGGCACATGTACGCTCACTCTGGCGAGCACCTTTTCAAGTGCAACCTGTGCGAGCTTCATTTCAAGGAGTCATCCGAACTGCTACACCACCAGTGCCAGCCAGCCGGAGAGCGTCCCTTCCGCTGCGCGGCTTGTGGGAAGAGCTTCAAGCGGCCCTCGGACCTGAGGCAGCACGAGCGCACCCACTCCGAAGAGAGGCCGTTCCAGTGTGAGGAGTGTCAGATGAGCTTCAAGCAGCAGTACGCGCTCGTTCGCCACCGTCGTACGCACAAAAACCCAGCAGATCGCCCTTTCAAGTGCAATCAGTGTGACAAAGGTTTCCTGCAACCTTCCCACCTGCTGTACCACCAGCACGTCCATGGTATCGAGAGTCTGTTCAAATGTGCTGCTTGCCAAAAGGGCTTCAGACAATCAGGGGAACTTCTAAGGCACAAGTGTACCGAATCGAACTCTGGGTCAAATGCCGCAGAGAAGCCGTACAAGTGCGACGTGTGTGGGAAGGGCTACAAAAAGTCGTCGACGTTACAGAGGCACCAGAACTCCCATTGCACAGAGAAGCCGCTGAAGTGCTCGCTTTGCGGCCGCCGCTTCCAGTCCTCGTCCGATTTCGTGCAGCACCGTTGCGACCCTGCTCGGGAGAAGCCGATGAAATGCACGGACTGCGAGAGGCGCTTTAAATACTCATCCGAGTTGCAGAGACATCGGAGAGTCCATACAGGAGAGAAACCCTTCAAGTGTCCCACCTGTGACAAGGGATTCAAACAGCGAGAACACTTGGCCAAACATGGCATTGTCCACTCCCGGGAAGCCCAGTTTAAGTGTGTCTGGTGTGGAGAGTGTTTTGGAGAGCTTGGGGCCCTTCAAGAACATACGGTTCAACACACTGCAGAAGGAGGGGGCTATCCGGCGTCCTCATGCATAGAATAGTGACTGTCTGCTGTTGTTCCTTACCAAGCGAAAACATACACTCTGCACACAATAGCACCATTGCGATTTTCCTTGCGTATATTTAGTGAAATTGTACGTTTTACATATCCCACAAGCATTGCAGTACGTGTTGGACTGGTAAGGAACAGCTTGTAAAAGTCTTGATGTACCTCTGGGTAGATATTGGCAACATTGCGTCTACTCCACAGACAGAAACTTGCCTCAGTTCTGTACCGACCACATTGACGAACAGAACCGCACACATAAATGGTTGCTACTCAAAAATAAGCTTGTAAAAATGAACAATTTTGTCTCACGTGCAACTCATTAGACATACACCGTGTGCTTAGGCCTGGTGTTTCCAACAAAGAAAAAGCTGATCGGTTTTACAAGGAACTAAAGATTTAGTTTGAGTTCTGCTTTGTATCTAAAATTCAATCTATCTAAAACAAGACAAGATTGCAGTAATGGAATTGGTATGCAAGAGGTTAACAACCTGGATCTGCTTTTTGATGTTCGTACGATTGACCGCAGCTAGACGTCTCATTGCGTTAGTTTTGTTGAGTTTTTTTTTTTTTTTTTTTTTAATCATTTGGCCTTGTAACTTTTTAAATTAACTGCCTTTCTTCCAGTATCTCCATCTCATGCTTCCATGTTAGCTATGGAACTTGAACACTGTATGGCCATCTGGACAATATACAGTAGTGATTGTATGTACTCGTAATGTATAACTCCCATCACCTAACCCATGATGTAACAGGGTATATGTATGCATGAATAGCCTAAATAATTTAAACAGTTTGTTGTAATCTGTCATTAGTGCAAACTGCTATGTTAAACTTGTAGGCGAAGGACTACACAGAAAAATATTAGCCATTCTTTTTCTCTAGTGCATTTTGACTCATCTCTAACATTGACGCAATAGTTTGCAAGCAGTTCTGAGAGTAAATTTACAGTAGTACAAAGATTTACAGTTACTTTTTAACTGCCAGGCAACAGAGAACAACAATGAAGTATTTTTGTTTGCGGATTGCAAACAGACGGTGTTGCGTTAGCTAAACAATGCTGTAGAATTTGTAAAGTTATCTGTACATGGATGTTTTGTATCGCTTTGACATGAGTACAGTGCTAGGATTTAGTATCTGTTTGTGTATCATCATACTGTAGACTGTGCATGTGATCGTTTCCTCTTGTGAGGATATGTTGGTTCTGTTTCGGTGGATTATTCTTTTGCCACAGACGACTTGTTCGGTTTCTCTGCCACAGATTCTTTCTTTGCTTGGTATTTCTTCAGTTGGTATTCCATTTTGTGCTTTCCAAATCGGATCAGTTGACAGTAGAACCTTTGATTTGGGTTGAAATACTAAACCACAGATAGATGTGCAGATTTGGACGGCAGCAACTTTGTAATTATAAAAATAAATAAATAATTTTAAACAAATCCAAGAGTACAAATACATGTAATATGTTTAAAAGAATCTAAAAACACAGTATTAACTAGTAGTAGAGTGTTTTTTGTTTTTTTTTAAATAAAAAATTCAGAAACCTCTTACAATGCAGTGTCTAAATGTCTAAGCATATTAATTGAATCCATATTAACGATACATTGTATGATCCTAACAGCTTGAATGTAAACATTGCAAACATTTCCTTTTCCCTTTCGATGCCTCTGAAAGCCTTATTAACATTAATGGCTTATGTGTCAGTATTGTTTGTTCTGTTACAGATTTGTGTACTCTTATTTTCATGTGCATTAAATGCAGAGACTGAATGGTGTCATTGCTTGTGAAGCAATATTTTTGATGTCTAGACTGTTAGTGGGTTGAATCAAATAAATTATTTCTGTTTTGTATTTGAGCAAAAACAGGTTTTCCCACCATCTAGCACCTCCTCCTGTATGTCACTCAAGCCATCCCTTTAAATGTCTGTGTTTCTAGATAAGGCAGTGAAGAGACTCAAATTGTAAATATACCACAATGTGTTGTTGGGTTTTTTTTTTTTTTTCTTTTCTTTCATCAAAGGTGTGGCATGTCATAACTACAAGGCATTTACAAATTAAATGTTTGTAAACATAGATAACTGTTGTATTATTTGTGAACCAAATGGTAAAATGACTACAGACCATGTTCAAATTTAAGACTGATTTGACTATAAAAGTGTAGACTCTTCAGTCTAGTGAAATATTTTTAATCACGGGAACATTAATTCAGCAATCCAACACCTGTTATTGTTACACCATAATGATATACAGGATTTGTTGTCCCCCAAAAAAAAAAAATATAACTCAACACATTTGTAAAATGTATCAGACTCTATAGTACAACATGCATTACAAGTTTGTGGTATAAATGATGTAATGTGGCGTCTGGTACACTACCAGTCAAAAGTTTATGAACAGTAGGATTTTTATTTTGCTCACCAAGCCTGCATTTATTTGATCCAAAATTGTGAAATAGTTTTACTATTTAAAATAACTGCTTTCTATTTGAATATATTTTAAAATGTAATTCATTCCTGTGATCAAAGCTAGATTTTCAGCATCATTACTCCAGTCTTCAGTGTAACATGATCCTTCAGAAAGAAATAAGAAGTTAATACTTCTATTTAGCAAGGATGCTTTAAATTGATCAAAAGTGATGATGAAGACATTCATAATGTTACAAAAGATTTATATTTATAATAGATAAATGCTGTTCTTCTGAACGTTCTGTTCATTAAAGAAACCTGAAAAAAAGTTCTACTGAGCTGTTTTCAACATAATAATATTTTTTTTTAGCAGCAAATCAGAATGATTTCTGAAAGGTCACGTGACTGGAGTAATGATGTTAAAAATTCAGTTCTGAAATCAGAAATAAATGACATTTTAAAACATATTGAAATAGAAAACAGTTATT